>NC_034410.1:32287722-32345222 GCF_002078875.1 Numida meleagris | reverse complement strand
ATTTATGATCCCCAAAACTGTAGGAAATCATCCACTGACTTTACATTTAACTCAAGTGTACTTTAAAGCTAACAGGCATTTCAAGACTTAGTTGAAGTTTCATTCAAAAATAACATTTTGCTAGGCAAATATTTGTCTGTCATTACCTGCCATCTTTCTACTAAACTGTAGCTGTGTGCATTTGAGATCTGCAACTGTAGAAGTCTGCCCTTTATTTCAGTTTGAAGCATGTCTTAGTCTATGCTGACTTGAATTGGCCACCAAATACTCGATAAAGAAGGTGTGTTTTTTTTTTAGTTACTTTGGAATTAATAAGCACATGGTTTTTGCTTATCTTGGGAGAAAATAATGAGGAAAGATTTTTCACAATTTCTGTGCATCAAACTGGTATCTGCTCCTTGCATTTGGAGTGAGTGCTAGTATGAGTACATTCATTAAATGAACTGTTTTTTTAGCTTTCTCCTTTAGTTTGGACAGCACTGATTAACAAGGATTTCTTTAGAATTGGATATGTTCATTGTGTTGACAGAGCATAGGCAACAGCTGTAGTTAACATCTTATGAAATACAGTGCTAATAAAGACAATTAACATTATTTTAATGGACATTTTTATGTTGTAGTGATCTGTGTAAGCTTTCATAGTGAAGTACAGTTAGTTCATATGGTACAGCTACAGTACTAATTACATTTATTACAATGGCTTTTGCTCTGTATTTCAGCCATATTCTGTGCGGTGGACTGTTTCACAGAAGCATGCTAATAAAATACATCCTATGAATGCAGCAGTTGATATTAGAATAAATAAATGTTGAAGTTCGTTATAGCTGTCTGAAGGCCTCTTAGTTATGAAATACTTTCATATCCATATTGGTCCCAAGGGTTTTGAGGATAACTGTGGCAAGAGAATATATGTTCTAAGGAGAATATGTTCTGTACAGAGCTTTCCAAATCTACTGATGCGAGCTCTCTGTCACGTACATTGTTTCTTATTTTTACCATTGTTGTTGCTCTAGCTCTTAAGGGTTGCAAACAAAAATAGGAATCTGTTGTGGTAGGTGCTCTGCAAATAAAAAACGCAGGGGTGTACAATTCAAATTGATGCCTGAGCTACTCAGGTTACTCGCTGCTTATAATATTAGTCTTTGAATGAGAAATGCTGGAACACTATCATTGCAGCAGTGCCCTGGGCTAAAGAGCCATTCTGAGAAGTGGAACCGATTAGCACTGGCATGGTAACTGCACTGCTTTAGAGTTGCTGCATTTAAGACCAGAGTTTGTGTGTGTCTTGCATTGGGTGCTGGTGCAGGTATATCTGAGTTTTGATTCAGATCACAGGAGGACAGCTGGGAGTGTTACCTTGCCCTACTCATTAGTTTGTTTCTGCACAGTTATCTGTGCCATTCATGAAGCAGTTATCAAAAGTGTGCCAGATATTTATATGAAGTAAATCCAGCCCTGATTTGGGAGTAAGAGCAGGTATGTGAGGTAACAGACTTCTAAGGACCCTCCCAGGCCTGGTTTTCTGACATCTCCCTCCTCCATTCTCCGCTTAATTGGCATGGAACGCTCTTATTGTGTCTCCTGCTGAGGGCAGAACTGATTCCTTTTTTTCTTTTTTGCTAATGCATTTTGAGACCCAAAGCATTTCTTAAATTTTAATGCTAGCAGACTGTACTTGTAGTATAGTGTGATACTAACGACTGGGGCCTCAACACAGAAAAGGGGATAAAAACAGGAAGGTAACAGGATACTTTCTGTTGCATTTCTAATGAGATGTTCAAAGCTGATCAAAGGGAGCATTGATAGGAGAGGGTAAAGCCAACGAATGTATTCATGTTTACCTCATTCCCTGGAATGTCATAACCTATGGGAGAGGCAACTCCTGATTGATGGGCTGGATGTGGCTCTCCCTAAAACAGCTGACCTGTCTTGCAGCTCATTCCCAGACACCTGTGCAACCCCTTTGCCTTAGCTCTCCAGGGCAGATGGCTTGTGAAGTCTATTTGTGCGTCTAGCTGGCAACAGGACTTCTGCCCAGTGAAGGTAGGCATGCTGACCTACTTAAAAGAACTGTGACAGAAGAAGGGGAATATGTATGAGTGTATGAAGAGCACACTTGGCTAAGAATCTCCCTGATATGCATAAGTGCCAGGGAGTAAAGTGGGTGCATAACATGATCTGGGTAGCGCAGAGAGGTGAGTTGTTCATAAATGGAGGAGGAGGAAATTAAAGTGGGAACTCGGGGATCTGGCACCAGAAATATAAAGAAGGAGATGAAGAAGCGGAAATGATGAGAGTTGAAAAGAAGGAAGCAGCTTGAAAAATGACAGTGCTGGACACAAGAAAGTCTTTGCAGGAGTAACACTTTAAGACTTGGTGCAGAAGAAAGGATGTTTCCAGAGATGGGTGCTGGTATCAGAAAAGGGAGCAGGTGGAATAGAAAAAAAGTGGGATTGGAAAGTGTGGTTTGGGGCAACATAATAGTCAGGTCAGTCCCTAATAAGAATGTCCTAGGCTTGGTTGCTTTAAGGCTGTTGTTTAAAAAGGAAGTACCTTCTGGCTTGAAGACTACGCATTAACTCTTTGAATTTAAGATTGGAAGATATAGTTTCTCTGGGAAATTTTTTTAATATCATAAATATTATAGCAAAAATTGGTTTCCTGAATCTTGTACCTTATGTCTCGTGCTTTCTTCCACCTCTGATAGGCAGAAATCTTTCTGCTTCTTTCATATACCTTTTCTTCCCCTGCTAGGCTTGATCGTAGAACAATAGAATATCCCAAGTTGGAAGGGACCCACAAGGATCATTTGAGTCCAACTCCTGGCTCCACATAGGACAACCCAGAACTCAAACCACATTTCTGAGAGTATTGTCCAAATGCTTCTTGAACTCTGGTAGCTCCGGGCCATGACTACTGTCCTCTGGTGAAGAATCTTTTCCTGACACCCAACCTGACCCTCTTGTGACACAGCTCTGTGCCATTCCCCTCTCTGTCACCAGAGATCAGAGGTCACTGCTGCTTCTCCATTCCCTGTGAGGAGCTGTAGGCCACCATGAGGGCTCCCCTCGGTCTCCTCTGCTCTGGGCTGAACAAACCCAGGGACCTCAGCAGCTCCTCATGCATTGTGTCCTATAGACACTTCACTATCTTCATTGCTTTTCTTTCGATATTCTGTTAGTTTTGCATCCTTAATACATTATGGTGCCCCAAACTGTACCTTTTGTATGATACTTTCATACCTTCTGTAGTTCTGTGTATTGTTATACAATACTGCCAGGCCTAGTTACAGCTTTGGCCTTGAGGCCTGTTTCTTGTGCCTCTTGCTTTTTTTCCACAACCTGCCCTTGCAGATTATTGCTGTTTCCAACCTTGAAGGTTAGAACAGGGATAAGAAATGAAGGGAAATCGGCACTGGAAGTTGGACGGGCTAAGGGGACCCCCACAAGTTCCTGGTCATTCTCCTTCTGGCTCTGGCATCAGAAATTCTCTTTTGTCTCAGAAGGGAAGGGAAAAGAGGTTGCCTCTTACACCTACTTTGCTTGGAGTCTCTTCACAATACTTCCACATTTTGTTCCCAGGAGAGGTGAAAACTTTGGATTAGTTGTCTAAGGAAGTTAGCCATGTAAACATTATGAAAAATGTACAGAATTAGGAGAACCCATGGCGGAAGTGTGTGGGAGTACACTTATTTTCACATGCTTTTGCTTGTTTTCTGCTGTCTGCTGTTCTAAGACTTCATGAGGTTAGAAAATCTGCTTTTTGTATTGTAGTTTTTAGTGCCTCAGGAGTCTGGTCAGTCTCTGTTGGGATACCTGATCATGAAAGCAGACCTTCAGAGGTTGACAGGTCCTGTACTCAGTTTACTCTGATGTACGCAACAAGTGTGACACAGCATTGAAAATGCCCTTATTGTATATGTGGTTTAGACTTCGTGCCAAGTGTAGTAGCAGTTGGACTGGGGGCTTAGGACATCTGGCAGCTTAACCTACTATATGAGCAGAAGTCATAGCTTTGCACAAAAAAAAAAAAACCCCAAAAAAAACAGGAAGGTGGTACTGACTGCTAGGGCTGTAGTCCGTTGCCCAAAGCAGCAGACCCATCAGCTGCACTGAAGATCAGTACAAACATGAAGCATAATGCCAGTGAAAAACAACTATTTTTTTCATAATTATTTTGTTGAACAAGCCTCTAATGGAAATAATGCAGAAGATTCTGAATTAACAAGTTTAGTATTGTGTTGCTCACAGACTTCCTCAATGGCAAGCTTGTTCTCTGTCAAAGACATTTGAGGACAACAGGTGAACTCATGTAGTTTAGATTTAGCTCTCTTTTTTTTAATTGATGTAATGTTTGGTTTGTAAAACATACCAGTAAGAGCATGCAAACAAAAACAATGCTTTATGTGGCAATTTATGATGCTGTGTTACCCAGGTTAAACCCTGAGATCAATTTAGCCTTTTTTTTAAAAGGGCAGCAGCTGTGGTGGCCCTAAGCAGGTGGCAGTTAGGTGAGATGGATATGTAAAACTCAACATTGTTGCAGAACATGTATTGCCAAAGGATGTTCTTTATGAGCCTGTGAATTCGAAATGAGTATTGCTACAAAAAAAAAAATTGGGGCTGTGGTGGTAGTTTTTAATAGTAAGGGGAAATAGCTAATGATCAGTATAGAGAATTAAGCAGTTTAGTCTGTGGCTTGTATATTTTTGGTTTGATAAATTGGTTCTTGTTGTCTCTGCACTTGCTGGTGAGAAGAGTGGCTTGTACTAAAGTAGCAAATTCCGGTCATAGACTTTGAAAGATTTTAGTGTTGCTTGTTGCTTAACCAGCAAGCAGATGTGAAATGTTTCTTCTTTTCAAGCGTTTCTTCTTCCTAGTCAAACACTGATGCAACTGCTCTCTCCAGTATTGAATAAACGGTCCCCTGTTAGAAAAACTGACATCTGGAAGACTCTTCACAGTACTTCACATAGCAATGTTCTGACTCAGCCATTAGTTGTCAGAGCTCAAATTGGGGTCATCCCAAGAAATCTGTAATGCCTTTTACTTCTAGCAAGAGCTTGCCTGAAAATCTGCTTAATGTTGTCATTCAAAATTTACATGGTTTCATTAGACTTATTAAAAGCAATGAAAAATGCAGAAGTACGTAACACTGATAAAGCCCTTTCACCTTGCTATTTCAAATCACGTTTATGGACAATGAATTTAGCTTCCTAGTAGCCCTGGGCAGAGGTATTATCTCCATTTTATGGAGAAGAAAACTGAGTTAGATTCAATGACTTGTCCAAGGTCATACGAAAGACTGACAGTATTGGAAGGAAAAAATGTCCAGACTTGTCTTAATTACATGGTAATTTTTTGAATAAACTGACTGTCTTAGAAGAGATACATTTGTGTTTTTTGTCTTTGGGCTTTAAAAAAAATATATTTTCAGTGTGAATTTTGAGGGGAAAAAAAAAAGTATTTTCCTCAGATGAGTGAGTGTCACAACTGAGAATATTAAGAAGTATTTTTTTTCCAGACTTCAGTTCACTGCTTCCTACAAAAACTTTGTTGCAGTCCACTTTGGCTCTGTTGTTCTCTGTCTTCTTTTCACAAAGCTGCCCTCATTATTTCACATTCGTTCATTTGCATATGTACAAGAGGGAACAGCTGCTTTCTGTAGGGATTTTGTGTACTCATTCATATTCCCACAGTGGTGGCCTTGTTCTGAAGCACACTGCTACCCTGTGGAAAAGCAGAAGAATACATGGGCAACATGGAAATTGGTCTGTTATTAAACATTTACAAAGTACAGCAGTAAAGGAAAAGTGTAACCACAGAGTTCCATTTTAAAATCTGAAGTTAAGAGCCTTCTGGTGAAGATGTATGAAAGTCTCTCCCTCTTCCTGGAAAGTAATGGGAAAAAAATCTGTTCAAAAGAAATTTTGCAGTCCTCTTAACTTTAAAAACAAACAATTCCTCCCAAACAAAACCTGACTAATTTGATATTATTACTAAGAATGCTTTGTGGTTTTGTTTTTTATTTTAAAAAAATTGGTCGTGCTTGTTTTTCATTTGAAAATTATTCTGGCCTAGAAAACAAATGTCTGTTCCCATATCCATGAACAAAAAGTTATGCCTTCATGTTGCTAGACATTTGAGATTTCCAGATATGACCAAGAGAATAGTTTTTTGTTCCTGAAGGTTTGTGAACAGCTGTCTAGTCACATGAATTTGGCCCTTCCTTTTTTTTACACTTTAACTGTATTTTCTTAATGCCTGAACTGAAATTTTAAAATTATTTAAAAAAATGAAAAATTAAATGACAAAAAATAATCTCCATAAATTGAAAAACATAAAATCCGTAATCTGAATTAGAGAGGAAGATAACTAAAACTCTGGCTAGAAATATGGGAAGAGATATGGGAACACATTAAGAAACATAATTTGTGCACTTTGAGTTTGGGGAACTTTACTTTAGAAGACAACAAATGCATTCACTCTTTGTCTTTAAAATTTTGAAGCATCACAAAGTGACTTTGAGGATGAACTTCGAGTCCAAGTGTTCACAATTGTCTTCCAAAGCATTAAGATATGTATATACATGAGGAGGTGAAAACTTGTGTAGCTGAAATGGAATGTGCTGAATATGATAGTCACAACTGGACCGACCATTTAAAATAATACATTACAAATATAATTCTGAAACATTTGCTTCCTTGCTGGATATTTTTTTCCTGCTATTTTGCAACCTTATACTGTTGGAGTTCTTGTTTTCATAGTAGTAGACAGTATTAAAATATTTTGAAGAAAGAGGAGAGAATTATAAATATTCTGCTTATGGATATCTGGGGGAAAAGAAAAAGGAAGGTCATAGTCTGACCTGCAGACCTTGGCAGTGTCCTTTAAACAATCATTAATCATATGTAGTGCATCAAATCATCATGTGCAAGATAACATTAGTGACCTCTCCAACTGAGAATAACAAATGACTTAATTTTCCTTTCTATACATGACAGTAGTGTTGACAACCTCTATGTATTTTTTTTTTGCCCTGTACCTAATCAACCGATCATTCTCAACACAAAATTTCCTTGGAGTACATCTTCTCACCCCTATTTCAGCATTATGTGAACCTCTGCAGAAAATGTCTAACGGGTTAGTCATCATGTTTATTTCTGTTGGGATGTCTGAAAGCAAAGAAGTTTCAGCATCTTTTATGCTGATGAAATGGCAAACTGAACAAGGGAAATTGGATCGTGTCGACTACTTACATTATTTAAAATTTATAAAGCTGTGCTTCAAAATGTTGTTAAAAGCACACTATGCCTAAGTATTCTTGTGGAAAATGTGTATTGTTTGTAACATTTTGGGGAATGCCTTTAGTCATATGTAAGATCTTAAATAATCCATACCTCTACATTGCCTACATAAAAATTGCTTAAAATTCCTAAAAGTGGCATTACTAGTTGTAACTGGAACTGGGGTATGCTCAGAGATGCGTCTTTATATGTAGTTAGAGAATCAGAGTAAATATTTTAGAGCTAAACTGAAGACTTAATTGCCTGTCAGCAGCTGAAAAGGTCTTGTAAAACCAATTATAACCCTAAGATGTCTTAGTGTCTATTCTGTAATGGCCAACACTGCAGCGAAGAGTACAGGAGTCCACAGGATCAGTGTGCACCAAAGAGTTAACACACACCTTACGCAATACTTAGTGACAGTTGCTGCCTTCCTAGAAATTGCCTCAGGATTTCAGCATTCTGGCCTGTCAGTCTTGACACTGCCCCACCACCTGCAGTCTGATGGCTCCAGCTGTTTTTCTACCATTTCTGCAGCCTGGCCTTAAGCAGGAGCAGTGCTAACACCTGCATGGGTAAGCACTGCAGAGACTTGCAACTCATTGGCTTGTGCCTGATACTCATTCAGCCATTCACTACAGATTTGGAGGCAAAAGTAATGTAACATCCTGCTGGCACCTGGGGGTGCTGCAAATCAGCATCCTGGCTTTATTTTGTCTTTTTCTGGTGGTGTCTACTGTTGACCTGACTCCCCAGACATCTTCCTGAGTGAATTTCACTGAAAGGCAGCAGGAGAGTGTGCATCCAAGTGCAATATATTTTAAGATTTTGCTGCAGCTGCTGACTTTCTTGGTGGCATGCATTTGCTTATTTGTTGTTTCTGGCACTCTTAGGCTGTTTAGAGACCAAATGAGCAATTGTTACTGCTGGTTGCTAAAACGAAATGGTTTGCAGGAGAATGCCTAAAAGTAGAGAAAATCTCATTCAGCACTCTAAAATACTGTAATACCATGTAACTTCTTTCTTTCTTTATTTTTTGCCTTTTGAAATCGTAATTAGTGGCTGGGTAAACTCTAGGTTTTAGCCACATGGCTGGGCCACTGGAAACTCAACACAACCCTCAGAGCAGAGGTTTCACTCTCCATCCACTGGTAGCAGGTTCCAGACCTACTCAGGGAGATTCAATTTATGACCATCTGCACAAGGGAAAGATTAATAAATGATTAATAAATCTGAGACACTATGCAATTTATAATCCTCCACATATCTACAAAATGCCTTTTTTTCCTAATAGGCTAAAATCCTAGCGTGCCTATTAACAAATAAGATTCAGGTTTTTTTTTTTTTTTTTTTTTTTTTTTTTTTTTGTTTCTTTTATGAATTGCCTTAAGGGAAGATGTAGAATTATGTTAAAAAAATCATTTATTCTCTAACTTTGACTGCCCAAAACTCCCCCCCGAATATGCTGTGATGTAGGATAGTAACTGTGCCCTTCATCTCTTGTGTTTTTGCTCAACCTGAAAAGGACAGCATAGATGTAGGCCCCCAAGTCTGTCACCTCTTCTACCTTCAGTTGGTTCATCAAGTCACTCATTTTTAAAAGGCTCTTTGCTTCTTAAGGTGGAGTAGAGACAACATGTTGACCTGTCTTGTGCTGCAGCTCACCTCTTGCATCATTCCTATGGTATAATTCAACAGTGACACCTTTGTGTTTAATAACCAAATGATAAACTTATGGTTGCTTGATATAGTAGAATATCTTCACTCATGGTTTTTGGCTTTAAAGATTGACAATATCTCAACAGGGAAACACACAGAACAAATCTGTGTGCTGACTTTTGAGTTGTCTTTCTTAACGAGATTCTGTCATTACAGAATCTAATTCCTCTTGGTCTTTGCTTTAATGACCTTCAGTGCTGAAGTCTGTTATCGCCCCTTAAAGCTAGCGCTCCAACCTTGCTTATTTTTTTTTCCCATAGATTTATTTCAAATTATAAATCAAGTGCATCAAGTTTTTGATGTGTGCAATGACTGTGCCTGGTAAATAGATCAGTGTTCCTTGCTCTGCCAGTTGTATTTAAGTCCATTCCTGAATCTAAATTGTATTTCTAGAGCCAGATGGGTAAATTAGGCTCTCTAGTCCAGTAATTAATGTATCAGCAAAACCAACATGTTTCAGTGCCATTTTCTCTGATTTTTCTCTTAATGCTCACCTTTTTTTTGGGGGGGGGGCGGGGGAGGATGGGGGAGTTCATTTCAGGGAGCCACACAGAAAACAAACAACCCCCCATAACCTGGGTGAGCTTACCGTATATATTTTTTAAACTATCTTTCTGTGAATCAGTAATTGCTGTTATGAAAACTTAGCATTTAAGCAGTTATGCTATTCTAGCACTGATATTTAATTTTGTATGGACATTGAAGTTGTGTCCTGTGCAGATAATAAAGTATTGTGCTTCTCTGAAAAAAGTTACCATAAGAACTATGGCATGATTAATTATGCAAATTAACTTCTGAAGAGTTTCTACTTTATTCAACCTGAAACATTAGTTCTTAGACTTACAAATATTTAAAAACATTTTAGGATTTTTTTTTTCCTTTAAATTGTCAGCTTAGTTGCATAACATAACTGAAGCACGTAGTGGCAAATTAAGAGTAAATAGCTTCATAGAGCTGAAAGATTAATATGAGTGTAAGATGTAACTAGGAGTATTACACATTAATTCTTTTCTGTTACTTTAGAAAATCATGCTTTTCATTCCCCTCTTGTAGAAGTCTTAAATTAGAGAAAAATCTTGAAGGACCACACCTATCTATTGAAATTCAGCTCAAATCTACAGATGTGTATGTAGATGTAACTAAATATTTTTGTCTGAGTTCCAAATAAACATTACAGTCTGAGAAGAAAAAACAAGAGAATTCACGGTGACCTTTTTGGTTGTTGCGATCTTAATTCAATGATGCTGCTTCAGCTCATTTCTTTATATAAAGGATACTAATTTATTTGTATTTGCACAGATGGCCATCTCCTTTTTTTTGCACTTGATATGCTGCAACATATTCCTTTTTTTTTTTTCCTGTTACTATAGAAATTTCTTGCTCTAAAAATTCTTTGGGTAGCTCTATTATAATGTGACAAATCAAAAATTCAGGAGAGTACCTTTTGGGACTAGAAAATATGACAGTAGATGCTGCCTCTCAGAAATAATTAAATGGAAATGTGATAATATGTGTGAGGGGAAGTTGCTGAGACTATTTGTAAACTTTTGATTTCTAAATGTAGCCTTTAGGCTCAGTAAGAAAAGCTTAATGTTTGTAAAGATTATCATGACAGCAATACGCTGGGTCAACTGTCAATACATGCTTAGCGTGAGGGGATGTATTAATCTGCTACCGCTACCACTGTAACTGGTTGGAATAAATAGAGGGCTCAAGCAGATGAAGAGGGATTAACTGTGTAAATTGAGCAAACTCTTCAATCACTAAACCAGTGATTTTACAAAGGATTAGTCTGCTTTTACAAATATTGATTACTGATTTGTTACTCTGAATGAAGATGATATAACTTCTGCAGTTGCTGTGTAGTACGCTATGTGAAGTGTGCATCATTCATATTAATGGGACTGTCATAGACATTATAGAAACTGACAGATTTATTATAGTAGCGCTGCTAGCATTGTCATAGTTAAGGTTGTGTCAGCATTTCCATTAAAAGTCCCATTTTCATTTTTGGTGTTCATAGATCAACTTTAAAATTTGCTCAGTTGAAATTTTGGCAATACCTGTTTATAGCTTTGACACAATTATTATTTTTGTGTGCTCTTAAAGAGAACTGAATCAACAATTTTTAAATTGGAAGAAAATACTGTATGACTTGTAAAAAATGATTACAGATTTACTTTCCTTGTTTTTAGCTTGGCTTTTGAATGACGCTATTCTCAGTAGTTTTATTAGGCTAGGTTTGTAGAGAAGTGTATATGTGTTAACCAGTTGAAATGAAGTTGGGGATGAGTGGGGAATAAAAGGGAATTTTTGTATAGATGAGCTCTTTTGCCTGTCTAAAGGCTTGTCTAACTCTTTCCAGTGTTACTAGTTTTATGAGAAAGACCACTATTTTTCCTACAAACCTAGTCCCAGATACAACCGCAGATGATAGTACTCATCACTAAATACTTACCGTTGACCAAGCAACAGCACTTACTACATTCAGCTAATTCATACACCTTCAATGTTAGAACTGGCATGAGTTTGAGCAGCAGTACATTGACTGGCTGGATTGGCCTTCTAATTCTTAGTTTAGGTTGAGACAGTCTTAAGGAAAACACAAATGTGCTATGAGAATCAAGGGACACAGGATGAGAGTTGAAGTTTGAAAAGTCCCATTGACACTTATTCAGCTATTTCCTCATTGTAAAAGTCTTAAGTTTTAAAAAATGCCTGTCTCTCACAATGTGTTTTCCTTCCAGTCTTGCAGACATGTCACAAAAGAATCCAATTACAGCTATTCACTCGGTTCTCTTTTTCCCAAGTTGTAACCCCCCTATCGCTGAATATGATGGTAATCCTGGTTTGTGAACTTCCAGTATCCTACCTCTTCGGGATTTCATATTGCAGATGCTGAAGAAACAAAAATCTGGGTGTTTTTGCTATGGGAAAAGACAAACTGGCATTAAGCAAGTCAATGGGAGTGACTGCTTCACTGATAAATTTCAATACCATAGATGGTTTCCAAAGAAGATTTTAATCTGGCTACTGCCTGAAGAGATCAGATATTTTCAGAACAATTTTTCTAAATAAAAATGAATATAATTGTTGTTAGTTGCAAATAATTTTTTTTTCAGATATTCCTACTTGGTACTAAAACCAGTAAGAGCTGTGTAGTCTTATGAGAAAGATGATAATCATGTGTTAACTTTAAATCGCAGTGGGCATTTCAAGTGACAAAACAGAACTAAGTGGGGCTTATGGGAGAATTGGTGCAGTTGGTCTGATTTGTTCTCTGTTGTTCAGCAAACAACAGTTGCCGAAGCTTCTCTTCTTGCCTGCATCTTCAAGTGTGGGATTTCTTCTGAAGACTGATGGAGTGAAAGTATTATCATAATAATTTTTTAAAAGTTGGAGTCGATACTGGAAAGATGGTTCTTTCCACTGATCTTAGTACTGCAAGGTGAATGACTGCTACAATTTACACCTGGGAAGCCTTCAAGAAAAATAAGAGTATTCTGTTGACTTCTTAAAGTGTACTCTGTTGACGTCTGTCATTGTTTCCCTTGTTCTTTTACGTTTGGTCACATGCAACTAGAGCAAAACAGAAAGATTTTATCATTGTGACAACAAACTTCTCATGAGAGGAGGTTTGAAAAGAGCTGCGTATTTTTTCAACACTAAAACCTTTGGACCTTTATGATCTCTTTCAGAGTAGTTAGAAATGACATTGTGGTCACTTTTTAAAGAATGTTTTTATCTTCTCATGGTCTTGCTCTGTAGATGATAATAATAATAATTATTATTATTTTAAGGTGCAATGTCATTATTGCAGGATACTGTAATTCCACCAGATCTTCCCGCTTCTACATAATAAATGATATTTGATGTGCATTTTGTGTTCAGTAGTGGGTAAACTTGAAAGTCTTGTGTGAGATTTCCATTTGTTTTTTTTTTTTTTTTGAAAAGGCTTGTCTTTATGTGCAGATGGCACTGGAAAGTCATACTTCCATCTGAATCCACACTGGCTTTTGGATGCAGAGGAGCATTTAGTGTGATACTGCACTGATCACAGCTTTTTACTTAAATTATCAGTAGTAGAAGAAATGGATGAAAATGAAGCAATGAGGCAGAACATTCAAGCCATTTTGTGTTTGCAGGAATACACAAAACGTGGAAAATGAAAATTGTAGAAAAGAAATTTCTTGGATCTCTCTTATTGAACTCTACAAGTGCCACTTTTCAAGATTTGATTTTGTTTTTAGCTGACTGTAGGAATTCTAATCCTTTCCTTCATACAGATGAAAGATTTCCAGCGCCAACCAGTAATGTCAAACTTTGTTTTGATCAGGGATATGAACTGTTGGAGCATTTAAAATGTTCTAAGTGTTGTACGCATGTTTCCTTTCAGAAGCTTAGCAGACCAGGACTTTGGCCAGGAGTCAGAACAGTTGGAACTTTGCAGCCTGCAGAGCTAAGCCAAGAGGGCTGCCACTTGGCATAAGTAACTTTCATGTATAAAACATTGTGCAGTTTATGCTGGGGTTTTTCGTTGGTGTTTTATGATAGTCTGAGAATTTCATTCTTTCCCTGGATTTCTCTGGTGTTTGCTGATTGTATATCCAGCATGTTATACTTCTGATGAGAGCGGCAGTGAAAATATCCCTGACGAAATGTCCCTATCATAGATTGAAATTCACACTGCATGATTTTCCTGTTCATCTAAATTTAGCACTTCCTGAACTGTACTTTTTTTTTTTTTTGTTTAATAAGAAGCCTTAAACTAGCTTTTGAAACTAGAAATCAAACAATTTAGGAAAGGGGTTTTGAACAAAAGATCTTCCTTAGGAGAAGATACAGTGCAAAAAAAACAAAACCAACAAAACTGAGAAAAGCTAAACTAAATGGGAAAAAAAAATACATGCTTTTTGTTCTATTGATGCATGATTTGTGAAGAATGTAGCTTGGATAATGTTACCAAAATCTGGATAAAAGTCCCAGAAAAGTCCCCAAACTTAAGTTTGCATAGATCTTGAGAGTTGAGTAATTAATACTTGTATTAATAGGATGCTGAAATTAAAGAAGACGTGCTACTTATTTTAAAATGCCATTTGCAAGTTCATTGTTTAGCTTTGCAAAAAGTGACATTTGGCAGGTTTTCTGCTAAAACGTCGAGTTGAATAGTTGTCATTGTTTACTGCCAGCTTAAGCTCATTTGCTGAACAAAACATGCCAGTCATCCAAAGGGAAAATTTTAGACCCTTCAAAACTACTCACTAAAAGAGCTGGGGCAAAATTAAGAAAGTAATAGAAAATTTCTTGTTTCCATTACATAACTTTTTCTTAGGGCATTGTGATATGTGGTTATTTCCAAGGGTTTTGCTTATGCTTACCAGGTGGTTACTTAAAAATTGTAGTAAACTGTGGTGTACTGTAGTATTACCTTTTCCAGATGTTTTAGACGTTAAGCTGAAAATTGTTCTTTTTCACCTGGACATTAAATGCTAGCTTTTAACTTGCTGTCTGATAAAAGTATAGGACTTTTTTCCTATTAGTCATCCAGGAATACAGGAATCACGATGTGGTTAAAGATGCTATCCATATGCATTTTGACATCATGCTGGTCATACTCCAGCTGTATACTCTTTATTCCTGACCTTTTAATTTTCTCTGATTAGCTAACAGCACCTTCTGCAGTTCAACTATTGTGCAGATATTCTGGATCTTTAGTTGGAGTTTCTAATCAAAATTGGATGTGTGTGCTTGTCTGTGAGATGATCCTGGGAAATTTCAGCTTGCCTACGTCATTTCATGAGAATTTCCAGTGCCTCTAATTGAACCATGATGGTCTTTTTGACTTCCTTCTGTCCGCAGTGCAAAGGCATTTCTTTTATCTGTGTGTTTTCCTGTATATTTTATTTCTGAAAACCAAGTAGGAGCTGGGCTTCTTGTTACATAGCCAGAATTTGTATTTTCAATCTTTACAACTGGTACGCTTTTCTGTTAGCAGCAGTATGTGCCTCTGCGTGATGGAAACCTTTCTGTCTCTTTCTAGAATGGCTGATTAAACAGTAATGATGCGTGGAAGAATTTAAGCATAACTTTTAAGTTTCTATGCCTTGTATTACAGTGGCATAAATGTCCGAGAGAACTTTGTACAAGATAACTTTTCTTTAACGCTGTACCTTCTTTCTGTTGTCATGCCTCGGTCTTTGTAAAACAGCAGAAGTGGAGAGCAGAAAACATTACATTTTTGCTTCACTTTTTAAAATTATTAGTAATTAATTATCTGTGGGAAAGTCAAATCTGGATCGAAGGGCAAAAGCCATTAATTCCTTTACACATTAAGGTGCTATGGAAAATGTGACCAAGGGTGTCTTAGTACCAATCTGAAAGCTAACAAAAGAAAGCATAAGACCAGGGCAATATTAATTTATGAAGACCTTGTAAATTTAAAGTTTAGACAAGGAGTGTGTGATCCAGGATGATTCCATTAGCCTGTGGATCCTGGTGACTGGAGACTGACTGGCTGACTCCAGTAGTTCATTTAAGAAAAAATAAAAGTCTTCATCAGATGAGAAAAATGTTACAACTATTAAAGAAGTTTGCACAGAAAACAGATGAGGATTGAGATGCTGTAGATGTAAGGTTTTTAAAATTTAAAATATCTAAATACACATTTATTTAATTAGGGGATAAATGAAAATGACTAAAAGATTTCAAGCATGTAAAACACTTAAAACAGCCCAGTGTTTCTGTAAAGAATATATCGTAGTGGTTTTTGGGCTGCCTGGCCCACTGCCTTCTTCTGAACATACAGGAAGAAAGGGAGGAGAAATCTTCGTACCTCTCTCCTTACAAGGAGGAGTAAGGAAGAAACAGTCAACATTTAGGCCTCCAAGGGTGCAGTATTAGTGCTTGTAGCCCAAACTTCAGATCCCAAATTAGAAGGAATTAACTAGAAACAGATGCTGCTATAACTATTCTTTATTAAAATACACTGCTGGCTCTTCTTAGTGGAGTATATTGAGGCAAGTTATTCTGAGGAGGTTATTATAAATGATTAGAAAACAATGGTGAATGCTGGGTATGGCTCCGGAGCAAAGCTCTATAGCCTAGACTTTCTTGGGAATGGACACTTTGAAGACCAAAATGCTAACTTTTCTTGAATGGATGTTTCAAAACTAAGTGCTATATTTATTGCTCCAAATGAAATGTGTTTTCTTTATGATTTATCTTTTGTTTCTTGTGTGTTAGACTAATTCACCACTACTAGGCTACTACTTTTGCTTAGTACTAAAGTAATTTTTGTGAAGGTGTTCCGGACAGTTAATTAAGCTAATAGGATCTTGTAATTTTCCTACTGATAGCTTTTCTTTAATCAGAAGACTCTGCAAAATGGGAGGTTTTTTTAAGTTCAATACACATTAATCTTCACTTTAAAAAAAAGTAGGAGAAGGCATGCACGAGAGAAAAACAACTCTTCTTTAGCCTAGATCCACGGTGGTTGTGCAACAGATGTGACCCCACTGTATTGCTATGTACAGATTCAAAGATAATTGAATCCCTCTGCAGTAGCTATTAAAAACGATAAATGCTATATTTCCAGATCAAAATAAAATGGAGATGTGTGAAGAATTCTGGGAGATGTCTGTTAGAAGAGGGATAGAAGGGAAAGAAAGAGGAGGAAAACACTTTGTATGTTGCTAGAAACATTTCTCCTCTATTGCTCAGACTTTTAACAAAAACATTGTCAGAAAACGTTTGTCAGTTTGCCTGAGAGATATCCTAAGAGCCCTGAGCTTGAGAGAAAAAGAAAAATCTTAATTGCAGCATTTTAACATGTTTTAATACTTACGAGAGAAATTCTTTGTTTTTGGAGAAATATCCAGTTTCATACCAGCTGATAAGGTTCCCTTTTATATTGCCAGAATTTTCCTCTCTGTTTTCTAGCTGATGTCAAAGTTTTTACTAACAAAAATTCAAAGAGGAATAGATTTCAGTTTCTCATTTGGTGTAATTGGGTCTTCATCACAATAAAAAAGCTGGAAAATTAAAAAAAAAGTCATTACTTTTGAAAATTACGTTAAATATAATGAAATAGAAGTCTCTGTTTTTGTTCTCGGTAAAGTCAAATTAATGTATTTTGGCTTTAGTTTTCTTTTGCGAGGACTGAAGAATGGTGGACAATTCTTCTTTGAGCAAGAAAACTTTGCCATTATACTATTTAGACCTGCGTGCCTGTACCAGGAAAGCAAGCCGTAATTAACCACTTAGCTGTACTGAGTTACACTTATCTCCACTTCGCCTGTTTAACTTCCCATAAGCATGCTAAGCGCCTCTTTAGAATGCATTGACCTCTGATTATTTCTTGCTTTATGTATCCCTTAGCCCACACTGAAGAAATGAAAGGTATTCCTATTTGTATACAGTGCAGAATAATACAACCTAGTTTTATTTGTGCTGTGTGCAGAATGAAATTTCAACACAACTGTGTTCCCCAAAACCCAAAATGCAATGTGTAACAATTAAATTTCATGCATTATCATGTAAAGTGACACCGATTAAATTGTTTTGAAGTAGTGGGCTAAATTCTCTTTTGCAGTAGGGGGCAAAATTGCATTACCCAGGCTTTTGACTGTCACGTTACTAAGTTGTGAAAATTACAGCCGTGCCATGAGCCTTATTTTGAGATCTTTCTGAAGTCACAAGATGTTCTGGATTTGTGGGATATTTATAGTGGAACCTTTGCATTAATACACCTGTCTTAAGAGTGTTTCTGCCCTTCTAAAGTCACAGCCTGTCTGTTGGAAATTCTGGCTTTACTGGAGGAATTTTTAGCCTGGCAGCAACAGCATTATAGTAACTCACTTGGCACAAGAGCACCTAGAATCAAGAGAAAGAACCTAGTGTATTATATGTGTGATTTACTTTTCTCTAAGACTTGAAGGTTTATGCCTCATAAATACTTTTATCTGGTCTTTGTATGCATCAGTCAGGGAATATGCATGTGGAGCCTAGCCTGCAGATTTCAGTTTGGAGTATGTTGCAGTAATTCCCACCAGGATAAGAAGAGAAATTATTCCAGGATTCACCTGTGAGTGGGAAGTCAGGAAAGAAGGAAAACCTTTAACATTAAGCAGACGGAACTCCCTCATTATATATTGGATATTTGGGATGCAAGATAATAATCTCCACAAATATTGGAAAGTATAGACATGGTTTTTCACATCAAAAGAATAAAGTTCAAGACCTAATTTATGAAGTAGAAACTCAGGAGTGGAAAAGAGACATTTTTGTATTCTCAACTCCCCACCACGGGCCAGGCTGCAGGAGTTGCATCTGCAAGGGTTCACAGAAGCAACTGTGAGCTCACACAGCTGCAAGCCACAGACCTCTTCTTGACACAGTGCTACTTTAGTCTGATATTTACAACTGGTTTCAAAACCTTCAGTCCTAAAGGAGAAAACAGGAAAGGCCACTGGCTCTGCTAATGTCTTAATTCCTAAATTCTTGAGACATATCTGGAAACAACATACAGGAGCAAAACAGGTAGCAAGTCCTGCCGGTGTTGTCTTGTTGGGCTGACTCTGGGAGAGAAATTTTGCTGTGATCTGGTAATCAACCGAAACTTAAATCCAGCCCATTTCACCTGCATCTGTAAGGGAAGGGAAGAATGTTCCTTGTCCTCAAGAAGTCCTGGAGCATGCGTGTGAGTATAGTATAGAACTGGTATTTGGGAATTCATAGCTCTGAACTGTAAAGGAATGTGTGATTTGAAGCAAGTTGTTTAATTTGCTCTCTAAGCCTTTAAAAAATAGTAACACGTTCTTTCTTGGCAGCCTTTCTCTGTTAAATAGATTCTGGAGAAAGAGCTGTCTTATTCAAAGTTCTGTATAGAGGTCATCTAATGAGTCTCTGATCTCAGCTGCTAGTGTACTGTAAACAAATGCTGCCTTACTATAACGAAGTTCTGCTCTAGTTTTTTTTTAAATGATTTGTGCCAAGCCTGTTCTATCCCAAATGAATGAAGAAGCAACATTTTGACTGAAAGAAATAGCAAAAAACCAACATACTGTACAAATCCCAAACTTCCAGTTGGGAGTTTCTACATCTAAGGATTGCAGTTCCCCCTAAATCATGTTTGAGACATGGACAAGACAGTAAAGCAATGGAAGAAAGGTAGAGAGGTGACACAGTTTAGTAGTCTTCTTTGCTGGCTGTAGGTGATAGCTGGAAGGAAGTAGCCATTCTCTTTTCTTTCTTCCCCTTCTTGTTTGTATTGCAGTATGGGGCTAAGAGTTGATCTGTGTTTGTGCCTTCTTCCTGCCACATATGCACAACATCTGCGGTTAATGAGAATCTGAGGTGGTGATTCTTTCTCTTTCCTTTATCCTTTAGATAATACTTATTCTCCCTCCCCTTCCTTCTGGACATACAGGGGAATGAGGGAGGGAATTTAGGCTGATTTATGCTTTTGCTTTCATGTACAGCTGTATGTGTCTCGGAATATTACAATTAGGTCCCTCTCTCCTGACCTTCCACTAAAGATCCCTCATATTTTGTGGTTCCCAGGCTTCTCAGACAAAAGTAGGATAATAGGCCTGTGATCTATTTCTGCTTCAGCTACTTACAGGTTTTGGCCAACAGCAATGCTGACCAGCTGCTCCTTGTTTCTTGGAGTTCCTGCTGCAACTTTAGCAACAGGAAAAGAAGCCTCATTCTGCAGTGTTACAAAACCAGTGCTGGATGGTGTTTCTTTTATGCAGCTTTTTAGTGCCGCATGTAAAATAGATGTAGTTTTAGAAAATGCCGTCATCAATTTTATCCCAACTTGCCTCAGCAGATGCAGCAAAACTGGGAGTCTTGTGAGATATTGATTCTCTAGTTCTGTGTAATAGGTACTTCAGATGAGGTTGTACCTATATGCAGAATAACATGGAGTCTCCTTATTATGCTTGGGGCTACATGTCCTGTCTTACTTGGCTGTTCGCTGAACGAACACTTGCTAAGCTTTGTCTTCAAGAACCAAAATGAAACAACCAACATATAACATCAAGTGCAATCAGTCGTTGAAATTCTTAAATTAATAAATGTAAGTGAACTTGTTTTGTTTGTTTAGTTAGATTTTCTCCCTTCCACACCTGTGGGGATGCTCTGTTCTGAAATATGCCCTACAGGGTGAGGTAAAGCTGTAAGTGTTGCACACTGATGCCTCCCAATGACCAACTGAAAGCAGCACACTATGTATGTTTGTAAAGCTTTTCCCCTCCTCCCCCCCATAATACCATCATTAGATCATCTTATAAGGAACTATTAAACTTACCATTTACCATCCAGCAAGTGTCTTTGTGTTGAATTCTCACTTGATGTTGTGCAGTGGTTTCATATGGATCAAGCATGGGGAAACAGCTGCATCACTTTAAGATGCTTGGACATGGAGCCAATAGCTCTTGTATTTTTAATGCAGCAGTAAGAATTCCAAGGAAGTTGAAATATCAAGAGTAATGTTAAACTGAAAGTAAAATCATTGGAAATGTCAATATATGTAAAATTCCATTTACTAACTTGTGATATCCAACAAAATCTTAAATCTTGTGTTGTCTGAAGAGTAAGTTTTGTTGTTTAAGGAATGCATTCTCAGTTTGAGTACTTTCATAATTTTAACAATAATATTCCTCATATGCTCCTACCTCTTTTTCTTGTATTTCTCCTCGCACAACTGTGTTTAAATATGGCCACGATAAACTAACTCATTTTGGATGCCAATTAAAAAAATAAATCTATTTTAAGGGACAAGCTAAAAACCCAGGAAGTAGGCATCACCTTGCCGAGACAGTGTTTTCAGTTCAAGGTCAGACAATTGATCTTTAACCCACCATATGTAGTTTAAAGTGGTTGTTTAGCACAGGAGTTGTCTGCTAATATAGTGGGTTTTTTGTGCTTTTATTGGTGGAACTTAATGAGATTACATATATTTTGATGAATAATTGCTGCCATGTAAGCTTGCCACCTACCTACAGTGACTCTTATGAATATTTGATGATAATAAGTAGTAGGAACTTCACTGTGATCCTCACATGGACTTAAAAAAAAAAATCAAAAAAAAAAAACAGCACTGGAATAGCTTTTGTTCTGCTTTTTTTTGCTTGCAGTAAGCAGTGTGACATTCCTATAAGTGTTATTAGACATATCGAAAATGTTTCTGAATACCAGCAGTTTCGTTTTAACCATAATTTTATTCATTCAGCAAGGGAAAGATGCAAGGTGGAAGATGCAATTTTTAACATCTAGATTTCTTTTTTAATATGAGGTAGTTAGACTAGTTAGTCTCATGCTTCTAGCTATGCGTTTACAGTTGTGAAAATACTCATTATTTTGCAGATGCAGCAATTTTCTACAAAATCTAAAAATGTTATCTGTAGATCAACAATTTTGTAGATTTTTGTGGAATGTCTTTGGTCTATTTAGTATTGCCTTATAGACCCTATTTACCTCAACAGAGCTTTGCTGTCATATTGCACACTAGGCAATGTCTGTCAGTAGCAAGTGCTACTTTTTATCATCCCTTCCTCTGTTTTTTTTTTTTTTTTTTTGGTATGCAGTATAATGTATGTTCTTCACCTTGTATGTTGTTTCAAGATGTTCTTGCATGAAGCTGTTACTAAAAGTCAGATTACTGATGTAGCTGCATTGAATTGTGATACTTGGTTTTGCGTGCATGTTTGAAAAAAAAATCACTGCTTTTTTACAGGCTTGCTGTACAGACCATGTTCAGAACACGAGCTGACATTTCTAAGTTGCTTGTTTAATTTATATATTTTTCCTTTTGTTCCAAGACTTGCAGGGGCTGCTACACAGCTATATTTTTTCCGTGCTGAAGTGGTGATGACAGTTGTGACAGTTTTGACATTCATAGTTATTTGAGCTTTTGTACTTAAATAATCTTGTATAGTAATTACTTTTTCCCATAGTCCTGTGCATTAAGCATGTAAAAGTTCATTAATGCAGCTATACTATTTTTCCTGAAAAGCAGGAATTCAAATAAATTTATTTTTTTTTCAGGGAATCAGTTTCCTCCTATTGCAGCTCAAGATCTTCAGTTTGTTCTGAAGGCTGGATATCTGGAAAAACGCAGAAAAGGTAAATTTAACTATTTTTGTGAAAATTGTTTAGGGTGTATGTTGTGTTTGAAGGCCTTGTGTGTCAGTATTTGTAGATGTACATGCAAATAATGTCATACAGAGTGATAAATGAAATGGAACAACAGTTGTAATGTAGAATCATTGTTATGCAAAAGAAAGAAGAATGTGTAATTGCTCCTGTAGTGCTAAAAGATGATCCCATTTCTTTAGTGACTGAAAAAAATCATGGTGTGAAAGTCCAGCGTCGGCCACAATTCAGAGACTTTCAGATATTTTTGAAGAAAACATTAGGAATGTATGTAAAAGTACCATATGTTGACTTCATGTTTCAGTGAGCATCAAGATTTATTTTCCTTCAAGAGGGCAAATATTGATCTCAGCTTTGGTTCAGTCAATATTTACCTTGATTCAGTAAATCCTATATTGTCACCTCAATAACCACTTAATGCTACAATAACTGTAGGAAAAATTCAGGAAGTTGTTAATAATTTCCTTATATTTAATGTTACACATGACTTCTCTCTTTATATGATTTCAAATTCCCATTTGGTTCCTCACCACCAGTTATTATTTCTGGTTTCTTTCTGAGTTCCATACATTTGTCTTCTTCATATCCAGATTTTGCTTCCATTACTTGGCACTTTTCATATGTCCTCCCTCTTCCCTCACCTTTGAAAAGATGTAACACATTCATGTTCAATAATGCCATAAAGAAATGTAACACAAATTATATTAATTGCAGACCACAGTTTTCTTGGCTTTGAATGGCAGAAGCGTTGGTGTGCTATCAGTAAGACGGTTTTCTACTATTATGGAAGCGACAAAGGTAATTATAAGAAAATGATAAACTATTAAAATGATATTTTGATGAACAGGTGAATATGAAAGCTTCAGTGGAGTTGGAAACTGAGAAACTAAGGTCATTTTTAGAGAGCAAATGAAACTTAAAAGAATTGTTGGTAGTTAAACAGTGCTTTGAATTTTAAAAATGTATAAATATTAACACTCAAAATCTGTAAATGATGTGCCCATTTTCTAAAGCAGGGAAACTGAGGAAAAAGGTTTAAGTTATTTGTGAAGCTACTTCACATGCCAATAAGAGCTAGCTATTAGGCTTGATAGTACTTTTGGTGCTTAATTAATCTACTGGACAGCAAAGACTCTTTTTGTCCAGATGGGATTTTCATTTTAAAATACCCTACAGCAATTACACCATCTGAGTTCTTTAAAGGTGATTCTATCCAGGAAAATGTTAGTGCTATAACCACATAGTGGTGTTCATGTTTCTTTCTAAATTTCGTTCTAGAAATGAAGTAATATGTCCAACTAAAAGCCAGTCATGGCTAGTTTCTGAAGGAGCTTTTTGATGGCCATTTTTGAAAGAATATGTCATAAATGTTGGGATATCACTTTGAATTTTCAAAATTGTCAGTCAAAACGTATTCTAAATTGTGTGCAAAGTGTATTTTGTATTTAAGGGTCGGACATGTGATACAGAATTATATATATGCAAGTTTTAGAAGTGTACTTGTCTTTTTTTTTTTTTTTTTTCCTAAAGAACTTATTTCTGGACAAACTTTAAATTTGAGCTTTTTTTTTTCTGCTTACTTTCCTTGAGATTAATGCAGATAAACTTTTCATATGTTTTTAATTTGATTCAGTTTGTTTCCTTACTCAGTTTGCTGACTCATTTAAACTCATTCTCCCTCCAAAAATGAGAATTAACTTAAAGATCTAATTGTTTCTCATGTACTTTGGAGGTTAAGTCCAGTTTTCATCTTGCTAAAGTCTCCTCTCAAATTCTGTTTCCAGAGATTTGTTACTACATCTGCTGTATGTTCCCCTATAAATCCTTGGCTTTTCACCTGCTAGTTTTTAGTCTTTGGATTAAGGCAGGAAAACACCATCTCTCCCTCTTCCATCCATTTTCCTTTTGCAGCAGTTTGACTGCCAAGTCCGTGTTGTAATTTCTAGTATCTATACTGAAAGGTAAGGCATGTGGAAACATGTTCGCTAGCACTTGGTTTGGGGCTGATGGGTTTGTGTCGTATTTGGAATTGACTTGAGATACACAGAGATAGTTTTCCTTTATTGATCTACAGACAGATACTTTGGCTTATACATTTCAAGCTTTTGTAATCTTCAGTTGTTTGGGGAAGATCCTCCTAACCATACTCTAATGTTGTGGGAGGAGTGCATGGTCCATGGAGCATCTTTTAGGAGTTGCATAGACACAGACTCTGTGACTAGCTCATGGAGGAGGCAAACAAATCACATGCATGCGAGTTTCTGCACTGTCTCCATGTGACTGGTGCTGTTAATGCAGGAAAAAGTAGCACAGGATGTGGAACTGGATTTTCTTGCAGATCTGGGATGACCAACAGTCACCCCAGAATTTGTCTTTAGAGAAGAAAAGTTTTTCTTTGAGTGACTTGAAGTACTTTGCTCAGCCCTCTGGCACCACGGTATGCACAGAGGTCTGTTTCAGTGAAGAAGCAAGTTGACATCAGTGTGTGGAAAATGGACATGTGATTTCTTTAGATCCATTGCAAACAAGTTTACTTCTGAAACTGAGCTGTCATGCTGGTGGTTGTGGACATGTGTACTGCTGTTTGTAATGCTCTGCAGCTGCAGATTGTCAACATGTGACAATGGGGTGTAATAAGAGAATTTCCAGGAGATCTGGCCTGTATTTCCTGAAAGAACCTGAAGCTATTCTCCCATTTCTACAGGCAGCAGTAGTACCCGCTGTACTATTCAAGCCCTTCTTTTGTAGTGACCTTTGATGCTACACCAAATAACTTAAGCCATGTGGGAAAGGAAGCTGTGTTCTTCACAGCTGTAGGATAATGGTGAAGCATGCATTTGGATCACTTTATGCAAGATACGAGTTAGACCCAATGATCTTTATGGGTCCCTTACAACTTGAGATATTCATTGGTTCTAAAATTGCTGCCTCCTCCCGAATTGTTTAAATGGCAGTTGTCTAAACGATATTGGTCTGCCTGAGCCTGGGCAGTGTCTGCAGACATTTTGTATTTACTGAGCCCTGGTTACTGACAGATTCCAGAGCTGATTCACACAATGGGAAAATTCCCCTTTTGTCAGTGTGAACCTGATTTGCAGAGAGAAGAGCAGACTAGAGGTTCCGTATATGCTTACAGTCATGCTATGTGTTTAATGAGTAATGTAAAGCTGTGTATTGGGGAATATAATGCAGACAGGTAGCAGGGATTTCCAGTTCTTGTTTTACGTTGTGCACGTTTTTTAAATCCGGGACATGTAGACCACTGGTCTGTGAAGGACAGTTTTTATATCGTGAAACATATATTTTGTTTGCCAAGTTTGAGATTACAAGCATCCTTATAATGATTCTGATGTCTGCTGGCTGATGCATGTCTTTTTTCCCTTTTTCTTCCTATATGTTCTGGTACTTTTGGTGCAGCACTGGATCATGAAGCAGTGTTACTTATCTCTGCAATATAGACAAGTCTAAGGGAACCACCTATGTTTCTGTTTCCTGATCAGTGATGGAGACCTTTGTGGTTTGACCCAGAAGTACATATTGCAGGAAATGCATGTATTTTTGCACTTGTGCTGCAATAACCATTGCCAGTATGTAGCCCTCAGCGTTGCAGAGAAGCATGTTGAAATATCAGAGCTGAACTGGATTTCCAGAAGCTTGCCTGGTCCTCCTTTTAATAGTCTTTTCTTCCATAAACATTTATGGGCTTTCTCTTCTTTGCGCTCAGGCACCTAGGTGGTATGGCTAGTCCTTCAGACCTCAGAGTGCATGCCCAGGGAAGTTAATCTAAATGAATGAACTAACAGCCACAATTTTATGTACCTTTCTGTCTCAGCAAACTGGAGCTTTTTAGTTTAGGAAGGCAGTAACTGATAAATGACAGTGAAGTCTTGATTCTCCCTAATCAGCTGCACTTCAGTTTGAAGTGCTGATGTAGTAGCACAGGAAGAAGAAAATACCCTAATTAATTCAATTTTTAATTCAAAATTTTGTTTTCTGTGGCTACAGATTTGCAATAGTTGTGAATAAAGGAAGGTGCTGCTGTTTTTTTTTTCTTAGCCTACCCAAGGGTTAGTGTGACTTAAAGCATTTTCAGGCTGTTAAGTTTATGTCCATTACTTCAACATTTACTGATATCTTGGTGGTTCATGTGTCCTGCACTGGCTTGTAGATCCAGAGAGACCTCTGGGACAGCTTTCTAACTCAGTGACATACGGGTCTGGACTTGAATATAAACTGCTGCCCTAAATAGTGTCTTTTTTTCTTTTCATTTAGATTTCTCAAAAGAGAAAAAAAAAGTCTATTGCATTTCAGATTTGCTGTCTTTAAAAAATAATTGCTAGGCATGCACTTGGAAAGACTTATTCTAGAAGCTGGAAAAGGAATTACCATTTTGGAGATACTGACATGTGCTGATTTTAGAAAGCATATGGAAAAGTATGCAAAACTACATTTAGCAGGAAGACATGTAAACTGTTAAGATCTCGCAGGCTCCTAATTTCAAGATGAAGAGAGTTAAATTATAGATTCTAATAGTATCTATAAATACTTTATAACTCTCTGAAATCTTTCTGTTTCCCTTTGTTCCTTATGCCTTTCTCTGTAACTTCTTTGCTTTCCAATCTCCAAGTCCTCTCTGTTCTACAGAGTGCGCTAATTCTTTTTACATGTGCTAATAATATGGTCACAATGCCTTAGGCCTCAAATTTACAACCCAATCATTTCAAGACCCAGTTGAAGGTTTACCCTCCTTTGTTTCAAAAGTTCCCATGGACTCAGTTACGCAAGGCTACTTCAAAACCCTTTTTGTCTGCTTCCCCTGAGACTCCCTCTTCCTAATGTAATATTGGCCCTGTTTCCGTTGTTAACAACATTTCACTTTTTCTTTTTTAAGATACATGAAATTCATATGAAATGTTTAAATTTAGAAAAATGTTTAAGGCGGCTCTCAAATTTCATTCAGATCTGTATTTGTTCTACTTTAAGTATTGCCCCATAAATTTATTTCTCTCTAAAATATTTGTCCTAACTTTGACTTTTTTTTTAGTACTTAGTTCCTGACTATCCACTCTGTTGTACAAGGTTTTTACCGTTCTGAATTTCTGATGCAAAGTGAAATGCACAGACCCAGATTTATTTTTTGATGCATACCTGATATAGAGTGAAGGGAAGAGGATAAGAAGATGAAAGTAAAGAAGCAGCTTATTCTGAAATGAGATCTGACCTAATGATGGAAAAACTTCTGCTTTGTGATGCTCATGTTCCTTCTTGCTTTTACAAAACTGATCAAATTATATTTTTCCATTGCTATTCTATGTTGCACTGCAACAACCTAAGGGTTTCCTGTGGTTGAATTGCAAAGCCCTATCTTGAGAAAATAAGTGGCAAGAGGAATGTTATCCTTCAGAGAAGTGCATTCCGTTCATATGTCTCTCCCCAGTCCCTTCCTAATATGCTGTTGAATTCCTGTCTAGGAAAAAACTCTGGTACTAATTTGGAGTCTCAAAGTGAAAGTGACATCTCAGCAATGTAAATAGGGTTTCTGAAGCTATGGACATTTAAGGCTCCTGCCATTAGGAACTAGTATGTCTAATTTTTGGACTCCGAGTGAAATCTTTAGGTCTTTAAAGTTTTTAAACACCAGAACCTGTTTAACTCTCAGCGAAGCAGTCTCCAGAAGGAATTTGTGATGTAAACATATTCTGAGTGGGAAAGTTCACAGAAGTCACGCCTGCTTAGCTGCAAGCATTTCCTAAGAAATGAAGTTGAGGTGATCATCAAGTGTGATAATCACAAGATGGCCCTGCCTTCCAGCCCACAGCTGACTACTGTGGCTGGCCAAACAGCTGCCATGTATCTCAATTTGCCCTATGGCAGTCAGGTAACAGGGTTGGTCTCCAGTCCTACTTTGAGAGGTGTATTCTGCAGGAGCAACTGCGATTTGTAGGCATCCGTTGCCTGTCACCATCAGTGGATGCGGCTGGGCCATTAACTGGCCTCTATCCTCCCACTTGGTACTTGTGGAGCTACTTCTCAGGACATACTGGGTCTTTGGTTTGTTGCTAAGGGGGGTGTGAATGCATACCTGAGAGTCGTTCTCTCAGCTTTAGTGGATTTGGGGTCAGGGCCATGAAGTATCGCATGGTCTTAAAATTTCCTCATGGTCAACATTTTAAGGACTTGTGCAGTGCTACACTGGGCTTTTATCACGGATACCTTACTGCACAGATAATTAGAAGCAAAAGTATCAAAGATGCGACTAGTCTGCTGCCATAAAGTGCAGGGAAAGAATTTAATAGCAAAGGAAATATGTTTTTTATTGTTGTATGCAAGTGATTTTCACTGGAATGGCGTATTCTGAGAGATAAGAAAAGGGCAGTATAAACAATAAAACAAATACAATGTGAATACTATGCACTGTGTTCTTGTTTTAGTATAAAGTACAGCACCTTTCTGTTTTAATTTGAATGCTCTTTGAAAGAACTAGTACCAGTACACAGATAGCTCAGATTAACTCTGTGAAACTGTAGTACCATAAAAGGGATCTTCTGTGTCGCAGGGAAGTATTCTTGGAAATATTCCAAGAATTTAAATTTGAATACTTGCCTCATTTTTATCTTGACAAAATTTTATTACCTTTTGAACCTGATGTTTGTTTATTCTGTCTGCGCACTCCTATATTACTGGGTTTTTGATAAACCCCTACTATGGGAGAGTGAGAAATGAATGTGTTCTACTTCATCTTCTTCCTGAGGTCACAAGTGAAGGAACAATAAAATTTCTAGGCTGAAACGAATTTCATTAAAAGGAGATCTATTTAACCTACTGCAAGTTATTTTTAATATCTGCCTTGGTGTGATTCCATGAATTTTGCATTTGTGTCCTGATTGATGTAGGGGTGGAGAATTGAGCAAATAAAAAATATTAGTACTGAATCTTACTACTTAATGAAGAAGATTTACTGTTACAGAAGGGACTAGAAAAAGGGAATAGAACAGTGCTCTGGATTTGCTCGCATAATTTTTTTATTTGCTGTTTCCTCACCTTGGGTGAGAATTAAGAAAAAGGTGGAAGAAAGCACAGTGTGAGATTGCTAGGAAGAGTATTTGTATAGGAATTGCCCTTACTTCCACTGATGTTCACGTTGCTGCATTCACCACCTTTTGCTCTTTCAGAAATTTTTTTTTCCTATTTTATCTGCCTATAGAAGTTGTCTCCTTTTGTTGAAAAATACAAGCAATGGATGCTTCATTTGCTTCTGTTCTGCAGTAGTCACAGTGTTGTTGTGTCTAATGCTTTTTTGTTAGTTAACGAATTCTCCTTCTGCGTGGGGGAAAAAAACCAAACAACAGAAGGATGTATATAATTTTTTTTCATTTACATCTGCACTTTGTTCTGGGACGCCTGAGAAAAAATGTGACTGGTGATGCCCATATTAGATTGAATGCTGAACTTGGAAAAACAACTTACTTTTACTTTTTTGTTTTCTTTTTAATATCCACCAAAACATGCCTTGGTTTAAAGTGCTCAGGAGCACACAGGTGCTACTTGCCCACCGCGCAGAATATTTAACTCAGGCCTATGCTAAGTGTTACTTTTATAAACCAGAACCCTTAAAATTGAAAAAGTAGAATTGTCTTTAAAGCAACCACATGGCTCTACGTAATAAACTGTGGTAGGGCTCAGTACTTTTATTAGCTAATTAAACCGTGTTGAAAAAAATGCTTTGGGAACACACACCTGAATTTATAACAAAATTCATTCTGTACTTGTACCATGTGGAGAGGAAGCACATCTGGGAGTGGGTGGGAAGAAAAGCTTTTTCAGTTGCTTAAAAAGGAGTTTGAGGTTTATTTTTTTAAGTAAAGTGGTTAGTTCAGGAGGGAGCTCAGCGAGCTCTTGGCTAGACGGGTTTTCCCATTGGTTTACTGAACCTGAAAGGGACACTGATTTATAGGAAGCATGTCTCACGAGTTCCACTTCTTGGCTTTCCCTAGGTACAATTGTCGTAACATGCACTTCTTACTAAATAAGACCACCATCTGCAAGCATCTCTCTGTGGAATTCCATAGTCATCCTACAGAAAAATATACTTTGGTGTACATCTTCCTTTAAAGCAAAGCTTTATCTTCAGAAGTATCACCTAATCATTTTGCTAAAAACCTCCCTGTTCTTTGTGAAATTCATGAAATAGAAAACCAAATCTGAATAAACGATAACCTGCTGAGCCGCTTACATTCACTGTTGTAAATGAAGCTCTAACTTTGTTTTTTATCTCCAACAGACAAACAACAGAAAGGTGAATTTGCCTTAGAGGGCTACACCATCAGAATGAATAATAGCCTTCGGAAGGATGCAAAGAAAGATTGCTGTTTTGAAATATCCGCTCCTGATAAGCGCATTTATCAGGTTGGACTTTTTATGTCAACTTGAAATTAAATTGATAAAGCCGTTACAATTCCAGTTACCGAATTAACATTTCAGTAAAACAACTTGCACTGACATCTTAATGAAAAAAGGAAATCCTTGCTTGCTTATACTATATATTCATATATTAGGAAAAAAAAATCTAATTAAAAAAATATATGTATGCATTCAAATACTATCATTTTGGACAAGAACAGGGAAATCTATCATCTTTATCTATTGGTCGTTTCAATGTTAGTATTTTAATGTCTATTATATAGTATGTCTGTACTATTTCTTGGATGAATTAAGTAGTGGAAAAAAGTTAAACAAAATATCTATCAGTGTTAAATACATATTGTATTGGTCATGGCTTTGCCAAGAATATCTGCATAAAGGCACATATCAGCTGTGCAATTCAGAGATCTATCAGCTAGACATCAATATGGAATGTAAGTTTAATAAGTTTTAAATATCTGAGATTGCAGTTGAAAGCCAGTTAATTAAGCTGTCAGGTAGTGTGTTGGAGTCTGACAAGAACATTTTTAAGAAAACTGTACCCAGCAGTCTAAAGAAATTCATGGGTGTCTTCTAATTGTCAAGGGCAAATTTTGTTCATCAGTTCTGGCTTTGACATTGATGAAGAGAAGCAGCTTTTTTTCTGCACAGCTGCCAGCTGCTGATCAGAGTTTCAAATCCATCATCCTCTCCTTCAATTACGTAAATTTGTCAAAATTAGCTTTACATTATAAGAAGCATCCTTGCAAGAAAAGTACCAGAAGACATGAAAAGAATTACTAATGGTTTCTTGAGGAAGTGACGAGAATGCTACAGGCCCTTTTTTTATTGCTAATGAAATTGTAGTTACGTTTTTGTCATTACTACTACTTGTTATTAATAAACATTTATAGTTTACAGCTGCCACTCCCAAAGAAGCAGAGGAATGGGTACAGCAAGTGAAATTTGTAATTCAAGGTAAGCCAGCCAGGAAAGCCATATCCTTTATTATCAGTGCTGCTTAGTGATGGTAGTTCTGTCCATTAACAGGTTTGTCATGTTTGTATATCGCTTATTACCACTTATACAAGTTTTGAACAACAACTTTTGGTTCTCAGTCATTATGTAGCTTTTACATGACTTTTCTCCTTGTGCAATATTTTTGCTTTTCTTTCCAAGAATACCATGTAGCTTGAAAGCTTCCCTTATGAATGTTATAAAGTATATTCTGCTTATTTTCTTAAGAACTAGCTTGTAGAATACAAATCATGTTTTCATTTTGCATGAATTTTTATTTAGTTTTCTTATCTAGGAAACGTTAACTTTGCTTTTACACAGATATGGAATCTAATACTATTCCTGAGGAAGAGGAGGAATATGATGACGTTGGACATGCAAGCAGTGAGCCAATAGATGACAGCATTTATGAAGAACTTCCAGGTATTGAGATTTTTTTTTTAAACCTTATGACTTGTGACAATTTTGTCTTCTTTCTAGTTTGGTAACTCTGAGTGGATTAAGCAACCTGGTGAATAAGATACAGATTTCAATTTTTTTCTATGACATTAGATATGTCTTTAACCAGATCTGAGTGAGAACAGTTCAGTTTTCTCTAGCAGGGGCATCAAAATAGTGCAGGAAGTGTAAAAGTGGTCTCAAGGGACTTTAGGCTCATTAACATTCTTATGTAATTTTTTTTAATTAAAACATTGACTTGCCTTACAGCTTTTTCCACCAACTTGCCCATCATTTTTTTACTTTATTCATTTTGGCATTTATATTAGGCAAAAGTTCTCTATCACTCCAGCTGCTGTCTAATACACATCTTATAATCCTGGAAGAAAGCAATGTGTTGGCTTGAAGGGACTCTGGAGATGAACTGTAAATAAAGACAACATGAGTACTGACGTGCTTTGTTTCACATCTTCCAGCACAACTATGGTTACACACAAGATTTTAGTGTGAACAGCTTTTGGAATTGATTATAGGTATTCAAGTGGTAGGAAGAAGGTGTTTCGTCTTGTTTATATTTTAAGAAGCTATTTAAGAAGCAATTATTCAGCTACCATTAGTTAACAAATGATAATTTAAAGTGATATGACAATTAATAATCACTTTTCATGAAAAAACATTCCGCATCCCTTGCTGTTTGAGGCAGTGCAATTATCAGCAATAATGTGAGAGAAAAAGCCAGTAATGTCACATGACGTTGACTAACTTTATTTATCTGCTAGATTGAATATTCTGTCCATTGGAGGCAAAAAAAAAAAAAAAAAAAAAACATTTTAAAGTTTGCCTTGATTTTCATTTTAAGGTTGGTTCAGTGAATTCTGGGAGAAGAAAACATGAGAGACTTACTAAAAAAAATAAAAAACTACTACATAGAATTGGGAAATTGTAGGAGAGCTTCTGCAGTGAATATAAAAACTACATTAGAGGGCTTAATCTTATAGCAGGAGTAACGCACCTGAACATTGCAGTGCTTTTTGGATGCTCAGGCTCTTAGAGAAGATGATCCTTTATGCTTGCTTACACTTTCATTAATGAAGGTCTGCATGTGTCCTGATACAATTTTTTTTCTTTATTTCCTGAGATATCACTTATCCATTTGTTTGAATGTCAAACAGGAAGTAGGTTTTATCGCAGTAACACATTAAATATTGGTAGAGGAACAACAATTGTGTGGGGCAAAAGAAGGTGATAGTAGTGCCTTCTAGTGGGATCTAAGCATTATAGAACAATAGAAGATGACAAAAAAAAAATAATTAACTTACTCCCTTCCAACAACCAGTGACCACTTCAGAAGAGTGCATTCTCTAATTGTAAGCATTTCAGGAAGGACTGTCTTACCTTGAACAGTGGAGCTCTAATTTTGGCTGTGATATGTTGGTGTAACTAGGAAAAAAAAAAGAAACGTGCAATAGATTTTGAGTGATTATATTTTTCTCTCCCATAAATGTACTTCAAAAGTCATTTACCTAAATGGTATTAAAAACTAATATTTCTTAGTTTTTAATAATAACTAATAATTAACAACTAATATTGTTGCCCTAGATCAGTCTTTCACTTCTTTATCCATAACATATTGAAGAGGATTGGGTGAAGCGCTAGTTGACAGATCTCACAGGAATAGGCCTTATTTGATTTCTGTAATTCCGTTCGCTTAAACTGATGGTAAAAGAGCATACTCCACTCTGGTCTCACCTGGCTTTATTAGGTCTTGTTGACTGTAGGCTTTTAATTCCCATTGACTGCCCTTTTTGTTTTCCCAGGTAAGTGAATGTATTCTTTCTTCCTTTCATAGTAAAAGAGTGGAAATCCATTATCCCTGCTGTTATCTTACTTTCTAATCCAGAGCATTTTGAAGAAGTGTAGCAGTAATCAGAATGGGCTGGTGCAGTACTTACTAGCCACCACATTGCGTTCTTCCCCCCACCTCTCGTATAGCAATAGACAGTGTAGAAAAATGAATTTTCCAGACAGGAGCTCACTAGCTTCGAACCAGTATCCAGAATTGTAATAGTATATTAACTATTAAAAGCTGAGATTTCAATGGAATTCAATTTGTACTGCTTGCTGGCAGGAGAAATAGGCTGATAGTTGGAGAGGGTACAAAGAGAGGTGGAAAAATTACTCTTGTTAAATCACTTTTTTCTTTAATGGCACATACAAATTCATGTTTACCATAGAAGCATCATTTGCCTGGTTCTCAGTCAGAGCATTTTACTGTGGTTATTTATGTGGTGCTTAAAACATCAGAACTGCTAAAGCTTTTCCAACTTTTAAATCTTCCTTCTGAGATTCTTTAGGGGAAAAAAAAGAAGCTTTATACTTTCTCCAACAAACTAAACCATTGTTTTATTTTAAATAAAAGTGCATATGGAAAACATAGTTGAACAGAAATAAAAATATTGTCAATGAAGACACATTTGGGGATCTTAAAATAGCTTAATTAGCTATTTCTTTTCTACTTCAGTACACTGTACATGATTTTGACATGACAGTTATATATTTTAGTCCATATAACTGATTCCTTGTCTGTAACACAAAATACTTCTCAAACTCTAGTATTAAACCGTGTTATATATGTGTGTACTGATATCTGGATGCATGGAGTCTTTGTCTAGTGATGTTTAAAAAAAACCTTCAGAGCTGTGCTTGTCAGGAGAAAGTTGTCATCTTTCAAGATGTTGTCATCTCTTACCTGTCACCTCTTATTCCTGAAGACTGATTTTTTTTAAAATAACATGAGGTCTTAGTGACATAATTTTTAAGGGCCTTCTCTCTTTCGTTCATTGGTCTCACATCTGTGTGGACCACATACCTGAACTTGTAATACTAACCACTGCCCGCCACCATGATCCTTTCTGAAACATCAGCTCAGTTTGTGTGCTTTCTACAACAGTCTTGCACAGTAGGAGAACAGCAGTCTTAATGTAAGTTCTCATCCTTATATTAATTTTCAGTCTTGTGTTATCTTTTTTAGTTCTCTTTCTGCTTGCAAACTTGCATAATAGTAATACTTTCCAATGTGTACAGTATGGCTTCCGGTAAAATGATTCTAAACCCTAAAGATAGGGTTTGATCGTCTCTTTGGTGCTTCTTGGTAAGGTTGGAAATCCCAAGCGATGTGGTGTAACACAAATAGAAATTCTTGGCTTTGTGTCATTTAATTTTAACCTGTCCATAAGGCAGAGAATATTTGGGTAAGAGGACAGTGAAATTCAGTGCTGTCTAGCCGGGGGAATTGCTGTGGGGAACTAATCCAGCCAATACAACTTGCGTCAGTCCCTACTTTGCTGTAAATTAAATTTTGGGATTGGTTCAGTCTCTGACTGGGACAAGGATCATGGGACTGAAAAGCTTGCCTTTGTCTTTTAACTCCCACTGTCATTCCTCTGCCAAACAGTTTGGTCAAGCCGCAGTATCTGGCCAGTAATTCTGTTTTGCAGTGTAGCTGAAAGCTTAGCTAGGGAAACTCTGTAACCAAGGCAAAACTCGGGGGAAGGTAACAAATGTCTTAAGTTTTATGCAACAGAAAGTGAGCTACGCAAAGAAACACTTTTTTATGTGGTTGCTTATTTTAAACGAAGTATTTTAAAGTAATAACTTTAAAATTATATTGATGTTGTTTCAGAGCTTACTTCTAACTTGTTATGGAGAATGATCAGCTTGTCTCTGACTCATGGTTGTCTCTTGAAGCAGCTTTGTTGTCTTAATTTTTAACAGTTAATCTCTGCAGCTAAATAGCATACCTTAATGTCCTCCTCATCTTCTCTTATTACTCAATCATTTGAGCTTTGAAGAAGGAAATGGTGTATATGATGATGTAACCTTTTCATGAGCTCGAAGGCAGGAAAAGACAAGAACATGATCTCTGGTTTATCTCTAGGGAAGAAGGAAGTCATGATTATTTAGTGAGGTTTGAGTGTAAGCTTGAGCTGTCACTCACAAACACAAGATCATAGCAAATATTTCCATCCTCTAAACGTAGTGTCAGATGTATTGACTTCTTGGTGCTAGCATTGAAGATTTCACAACGATGTGTTAATGAAAGCACTTTTTCAGAAGACCTGTGCTTGCTTCAGAGTTTTTAATATATCACCATCAAGGTCTGTTTGGTGTCTGGCAGTCCCTGTATTGATCCCGGATGTATGACCAGTTCCCAAAACCAGTAAGCTAAAACAAAGAAGCTGTTAATGGATCAGTGTGAATCAGAGCAGTAGGTCTGAGTCTGCAGAGACACAGGTGATTATGGAATCTAAGATGTTATTTGCGAGGATTGCTGTTAAGATAGTATATTATATATCCCGGTATATTGTCCAAATTCCTCCTGGCATCAGTTGTTTATAAAGTATTTTTGGAATTCCTTACTTCTTCTCCACAAAAGTCATATATAATACTATTGTGCTATTTCTACATATATATTTTCTTTTTCCCCACAAAAAGAATTCTAACTGTATTTTATTAGAAGATGATGTGATTTCTAACTCTAAGTAGAATCTTGGATATTTGAAGCTGAAAAGTATATCAGAATTCTTGAGGATTCATCTAAAGATGAGTTTCAAAAGTAATTACTGAAAGTGTTTTGAATAATTTCCATTAAAGCATCTTTCATATCCAAAAACAGGTGTTTTTTTTTTTTTTTTTTCCCTTTTAAAGCAGTGAGGAATGGTCATTCTTCAAAACCATTTTTTCAAAGATTGGATCTTGGTGTTGTTAAGAAGTTAATATTTTTCTCTTGTTTAACCATTGCATTATTTTTATATACTGGGTATGTTTGCCCATAGTATCTTACCGATAGATGCAGTACCAGAATAAGAGGAGGTGCTAGGGGGCTTACTTACTTCACTGTAAATCAAAATATATTCAAATAATATAAGATCAGTTAAAAAAAAAAAGATGTACACGATACATTGGTGTTAGGGAATAGCAACGATTTTTTTTTTGCCTTTGTGGGTTTTTTTTGTTTGTTTGTTTGTTTGTTATTATCACTGGGATTTCAGGTCTTCTAAGTGTCTTTGATTGTATGCCAAACATGGAAATCATTGGAAATCATTTTATTGCAACTGTATATTGCTGAATTTAAACTACTATGATGGACTGGAGCTGTGTCTGAATTCTCTGTCGCCCTGGGTTTTGAGGCAGTACTCTAATGGAATTAATATATACTAAGTGTCTTTCAGCTGATACTCAGTGATCATGAGACATAAGTTATGAACCCGGACAACTTTTTGTATTTGAAGATATCACATCCAGAAGATGCTTGGGAACCTGATACCTGAATCTCAGCTTTTGTTTGCCACAAGAGCTTGGGCTTTATCTTCAATTAATGTAATCCTACATCTAAGGAGGGAACCTTTTATTTCTATTGATGTTAAGTGTCAGTGATGAAAGAGGAGGTAAGACAATCTGGTGTAGCTGAAAAGAATAAGATGTCCCTTGAGTGGGAAGTGGCAAGTCTTTGAGAGAAAAAATAAGGTTCACAGACTATTGTGCGTTTCTTGAAAAGTGAATATATATTGTTGGTCTGTGGATAACAGGTGTCCTGTAGCTGTCAGGAACTCTGCTGCGTCTGATGCAATTTGAATATATCATAAACATTCACAAACATCCAAGTGAGGAAGCTGGTAAAAATGGAATAATAACTGAATATTCAAATTTAGGCTGATTTGCGTGTAAGAGGCACTTGCTAGACTTGAGGAGGGAGGATTTTCTGCTGAAAAATACTCTTAGAAAAGAGTGTTCTTTGTTTAGTCATGTACTTCTGGTGCAGAAAAATTTGTTCTTCTTTTCCCTTTTAACCAAAATACCACTTATTCTATGCCTGCATTTTCAGAATTTCAGATTGCATCTTCTATATTCCATTTTTTCATAGAATCATAGAATCATATTTTTTGGAATGATAGAAAGAATGGTGGCCAGCTGTGAAATTCAAAGCAGTTAATTACAGTATCTATACTAAATAGAAAATGTGTACTGTTAAGTTTAGGTATTTTCCTCTCATTGAAATGCATACAAGACTTCACAGGCTTCAGAGTTTACAAGAGGGAAAAACAGTTGTATCCTTCCTGAGTTGTGATCCACTCTAACAATAAGTTAAGGGAATTCATGTTAGAAAGGCTGTGTTTATCAAAGTCTCAGGTTATCAAAGGCTAAATTTTACTTCTGTATTTCAGAATTAAAAAACAAAACAAAAACAAACAGAAAAGTACCCAATCAGACAATAATAATAATAAAATAAAAAATTAAAAAACCTAGGAATGGATTGTTAAATATTCATTTCCTTTTGGCATTTTGAAGCTTGTTCGCTTAAAATTAGAAGGCATATCTTAATAATATGTAAAAAGGAAGTATTTTTAATCACACAATTCTATGCTTAAAGAAGACTTTCAAAAACTAATTAGTACACATCTCATTGAAAGGAATTTACTTATTGAAATAAGATTATTTTATTGCAAGTACCAATCAATCATTTTTACATTGTTTTCTTTGTGCCAGTGCTAAACAACTTTTGACACTATTGATCTGTAAAACGAATCTGATGTGAACAGCATGTGACAGAAGTTGTTTGTTATTGAAAGATAGAATTCTGTCTCAGAATAGCTTGTCATCCTGGTGAGAGAAAATCACACAAAGTAATTTTACTTGTATCATAGCTTTTTTGATGAGGACTGTGTTTCTGACAGTTGAGTTCATGTTAAATGTGAGCAAAGCTTTGTTTATGCATGCATGTCTTCAATGGGTTATGGACCTGAAGTTCTTTTGGTGGCACTGGTTTTATCTAATTAGGCAGCAGTGAAATAATTCTAATGCAGAGCCTTCAGAAGAAATGTCTTGGTATGTGAGATAGTTTATTAACCATAAATTTGAGGAATTGCTGTAGTTTAGCAAGTTCAAAGTAAAATGTCAATTGTATTATGTATATTTATGAAAATAGAAAATTTGGGCTTGCTCTACTGCTTGAGTATAACTGTGATGAATGCTATATAGATAGATCAAGGAACCTTTACTTTGTGAATTTGTGATGAATGACTGCGTATCAGGCTATTAAAACCATTAGGCAGAGTCTTTTGAGAAACAAGAGCAACCAGAGGTTATACGGTGCCTCAGGCTAGTGCTTCTCAACTTTTCTGGTTTCCACGAGGTAGCTATTAAAGAACCATAATTTATATGACTGGGTTCTAAAATAAGACCCAGCAAGGTGGGCTTTAAAGGCTGACTTAATCATTCTGTTACTGTAAATACAATTCTCTTATTTGAATTTGTAAGCTTTTGGAAAGCATAAATCCCTCCGTATATTTTTTTTTATCTCAGTATACTTTTTATGTGCTACCCACTCTCCTCAAGATGGAGAAATGAGGCAAAAAATACTGCTAATTAACCAGAGCTTCTTGAATTTTGCTGACTGTATTGCAAGTCTGCCTGTTTTGCTTGCGTGTTACAGTGTATTGCATTTGTAATGGATGTCATGTTTAGCTAGCACATAGACAAGGAAAACAACAGAAGAAAGGGCTGCTTGTCTGCCTTTCTTGGCAGCTACTATCTGGTCTGGTTCCTTGTCTTTGAAAGGAGCATGTTGTCTGCTTCTGGGAAAGGAACATTGTCAGCAGGATCAACCAGGTGAGGAGGGCAAGATGCAGCAGTCTTCTATGCCCTAGTGTGGGGAGAGAGAAGCTCCAGAGGTGGCAGGGTGCAGACATACAGGTGAGCTTTGGCACTGAAGGAAAGGTCATTGTCTTAGTAAGCCAGAAGAGGCTGGGGAGAGCCTGCTGCAAATCAGTGAAATTTGGACTAGAGAGCAAAATAGGAAGAAAATACTCCTGTCCAGAACACAGTTCGCACAGGGGATGTTTTGTTTCAGTCCTTTTTTGCAGTCTACTTTTTCCTAAGAAATCTTAATTTCCTCCATCTAAAAAGTTTTTATGTTCTAATGAAAGCTAGTTTAAGAGCCTGGGAACTTTTAATACACTTAAGGAAAAATATCAAGTGCTTCTCCCTTTGGTTTGGCCTGGCTGTAACAATTATTCTGTCCTTGAAAACTGAAGGCAACAATAAGTAAAACTGGGAAATAAAAGGAAGGAATCTTGCTGTCAAGACAAAGCTATTGTCTATGGAGAAGCCTCTAGTACAAAGCAGATCTACCCTTCAGTTGTCACAAAATACATTAATTGAATCTATTTTCATACCTATCTCAAATTTATTTCTAAAGGGGCAAGGTATTTCCAATACTGAATATTGAGTAGGGGTTTCAGATAATTCAATAAGCAGCATTTCAAGATGGATATGATTTTGTTATCATTTCCATAAGGATCATAAGACCAGTTTCTGGATTAAATCACCTAGCTCAGGCTTAGCAAATGGCTGCTTGTATGCTACAACTTGGTACTGTGTTGAGTCTCTGGCATGAGGCCTGGAGAATCCAAAGTACTGGCTGCAAGAGAATTCAACTAATCTGAGACTCTAGAGGCCTGTTTTTTTCTGAGAACCAGCTGCATGCCAATCCCACAGTAAAGTGGTGAGCTGCTGGGGAGCACTTGTCTCCTGTTTATGAACTGTTTTCAGATCCCTGCCATCCTCCCTTATCTTTCAGAGGTCCATGTAGGGCTGGTGACATCAGACATCCAAAGCTGCTGATCCTACTCTGGTCCTAGTGTATGAGAGGATGGGAATGGGACTGTATTTGTTAACATTTGTAGAAATGAATGTGGAGCTCTTACCCCCAAATACTGTGTAAACAGCCTCTGTGACTGCTATATTTTTCTACTTATTTCTGATTTATTCTGGTTTTTATTTACTAGTGAATCATAGCAAACATGTTTCACAATTGCTTTATTTCATCGTTTATGCTGGAGAAAAAAAATTAACATACTTGCCATAACTGAATTTTGTGGCATGCACCATGAACAGTGAAAAGAGGCAGTGGTGTGGGTTTGTTACTTCTCATGAAAGTACCCAAAGGATGAAGGCTGGTTGGTTTTTTTTTTTTTTTTTTTTGGTCCATGTGCATTTAATGATCAACACAGAGAATACAAAAATGTCTTGGTAGAACATTTTAAAGGAGTCACTAGAGAAGCATCTGGGAGCCAGACTTTTCTTGTGGAAACATGCCAACAACTGTATTGTGTTTCCTCTCACTAAAGCAAACGAGGCTGAAATGCCTTGTCTTCTGTGCCTTTTGGAGTAAAGTCATTTCTGGAATCAGACTATAAATTTGAATACTTTAACCCTGCAGATTATTAAAGGGTATAATGTGGTTTAAATAAGATGCTTTCTTTATGATTCTGTATGTAAATATTATGTCAAGTCACATTTGTCACAATTAGGGATATGTAATTTTCAGAAATGACTTTTAAATTTAAATCTTGCTGCTGATCAATGAGTATGGGAAACTTTACTTGACATCTAAAGACTTCTTTCACTGTAGCAGATAAATTTAGGCCTGAGAACTATAACTCCTGTACATAGTTGTCAAATAACACTGTAGTACAAAGTTATAATGTATAGATTAGTTAATTGAATATTTGATTGGTAGATGTATTTATATAGGGAACTATTTATATTTTCTATGTAGATTTTAATAGCTACCACATTTATTTTAGCAAAACATTTTATTAATAAAAGTTTATAAAATGTCATGTTGAACGCTTAAACTATTTACATAACTAAGAGCTATTATGGGTTAAGAGAACAAACCAATTTAGTTACAGTGAATTCACATAAATCTTTACAATGTTTATATATAAGAACAGACTTATGTGCATGCACACGTATTTAGGAAGGCAGTTTCTAGTGCAAATTCCTGCGAACCTGCAACACAACCGTGGAATGAACTTCAACAACATTGTTTGTTTTGTCCCTTTGGGGTACAAATTCACATTCTGTCCAATAATTGCAAATACTTTTTTATTTGAAGGAGAGGAGGGCAGGTGGCAGGTGAGGGAGCACTTTTTGTTAATTAACTAAATAATATGAGGAGCATGTAGGAACATCAGAACATCAGAAGTTGAGGCTTATTAAGAGAAGAATCCTAAAATATTTGATTCCTTCTTTAAATGTTTAAGTATGGATTTAGGTAAGACACCTATTGCCTGGATTTTACAGGCCAAGTTTGAGGCTTTTGGAACATTTTTAGAAATGGAGCCAAGACTATGCTTTTATTGGAAGCTGACATAAAATCTTACCTTCAGAGATCCTTCTGCTTGGGTGTGGAAGTTACCTAGTCTCTTGATCAGAAAGTACAGGTAATATTTTGAAAAGTGCCTAGTCAAACTTAAGGACTTTGAGGGGAGCTGGGTTCTGAAGTTGCTTATGAAACCTTGTTTGATTGTCCCATCAATTTTTTTGTAGTTTTCTGAGTTTAACATACTGAGACCAGTTCACTCAGCATGCAGGATCAAACAATTCTAGGAGGCTTGATTTCTGAAAATAAATTCCTGAAATAATTAATTTTAAATGCTTATTAGCTGTGAATATAAATGCAGGAAAAAATTAATGACTTTCTGGAAGTGGCTCTCCGTAATTTCTTTTATTCTTCATTATAATTATTGTGTATATATCCACAGTTGAACTTGCTTGTGATGACCTTTATCTTTTCTCTTGAGAAGAATTACTATTATCAGGTCTTTCTTCATGAGAAAATAAAAAGGTCAGTGCAAAACTCATCCCTTATTTCTATGCAGTGCACGTTGCACTTTGGCATATTTGTATTGAATTTTATTAATAATAATTAGATCATTTTGTCAAAGAAATTTTAGTATTCTAGAATTAGGCATTGTAGATGGTCTACTACATACTCCTGCGTTTCCTGCCTTGTTCCACCTGCTCTTCTCCCATGGTTAGTGTTGGTGTAGTTGAAGTTTTACATATTTCTATCCCTCCTAATCCTGTCAGCCTAGCTATTTTTTTTTCTCCATCTTTAACCCTAAGTTTACAAACAGCTAATTCTTCCTCATCTATATCTAAGAAGAAAAAGAGAATGTAGAGAATGTAAATGTGTTGCTTTTTTTTCCAGTTGAGATTTTAAACTATTTCTTGTTTGGAAGAGTATTGCTAGAGATAGAATGACTGGGTTGATTCAGTTGTCACCCAGAATATGACTGAAGGTTGCTTATCTGCAAAATGAGTTCCAAGCAGGCACTCCAGGCAGGAAGCTGAGTTCATGGAATCTTAATATATTCATAATTAAAACCAGGAATTGTCTGTACCTCTGTGGATTTTTCAGTTGTCCTAATGAGTGTATTCTGTTCTGTCGTTCAGGTGACTGAGCATACTTTTCCTCCCATCATCATACTTGGTTTTTAAAGCCTGAGGGGCCTTGTGAAGCCCTGGAAACAGCAGCTCTTACTAACCAACAACCTTTCTGTTTGGCAATGGAACAACATATGTATGAGCTCTGCAGAGGGATATAGTCTTCATGCAAATTGGTTGGGACTGCAGAATGGGACACAGGCAGGAAAGCAAAGGGACTGGGACAGAAAAAGACAGGAAGTGCTGGCATATATTGAGGTCTCAACAAGTAGGGAAGGTAAACAAAGCAAAGCATAGTCCCATGTTTCATGAAAACTTTGTAAAATGGCATACAGTAGAGTATGAAGATCCAGCTGCTTGTGTCAAGACAAAAATAACATTTAACACTGCTCTAGGCAGCAGCCATAGATGATCTTGCCAATAATGCTTGATTTTTTTTTTCTCTTATGTGAGAGCAACTGCTTTTCTTCAAAGGAATGAAATGTGTTCCGTGATCACTTAATCTTCATTTTTTTTTTTGCCGTAAAACATTATAGTAAATACTTTCTGCTAGAAAAAGCTTCTCCTTTTTTCTTTTTTTCTTTTTTTCTTGCCAGTAAGGTGGTGAGTGGTCACAGTATCTTCCTACTTTTACAGAAATGTTTTTATAATCTGTTGCCATGTTATGTTTCAGACTGATGAGTGTGTATATGATAAAATAGGAGAAATGCAGTGCCTTTTTCACAAATGTGTTTAGAGACTTCACCCCTCCACCCTAGATTCTTGAAATCTCTTCAGTTCTCTTTACTGCTGCACTCTGTGGTTATTCTTCATGGCAGCAGTTATGTGATCCAAAGAACATACAGAAGACTAGGGAATCGTAGCCTGAAGTGTGCTTTGTGTTTGTCCCTAGTGGTATGTTTTTTTGTTTTTTTGTTTTTTGTTTTTCCTTCACTCTTCAGTTTGGCAAATGTATGCCTTGAAAATGCTTTTGTTAGGAAGAAAATGTTGTATCTGCTTTTTGTTTTTGATTATACCGAACTATGACATATGTTTAGGTTCATTGGGTGGTGTCCCACTAAGAGAATTTTTTGCAGAAAATCTAGAAGTGACATTCCAGGACTTCAATATCACTTCCTCTCCTTCTGACCTTTTTTTATTTTATTTTTTTTTGTAATCTGGCATTGATCCTGAGTTAATTTATTGCAAATTCTGGTAACATTTTAAGGACCGTGAGTTTGCTTTCCAAAGTCTTCTCAATAGGGGGCAGTGCTTCACCTTTAGCTGAGATAGCTGTTCTCTTCAGATTGCTTGCACAATTGGGAGAAATGGTGGTGTATAAGAACACCTTTTCAAGATACAAGAAATGCGGTTGAAAAATAAATGCAGAATTTCTCAAGAAATTCAGGAAACCTTACATCTGGAGTCTTAGCAAGACCTTGCTAAAATGGAGTCATGAGCTAATCCTTTTCTGTGAAGTCATTAGCTTCAGCTGTATCATACCTGAGACATCAAACTGCTGAATAGCTTAGATTATCAGAGTGGAGTACCAAAAGAAGCCAAATGTTTCCTAGAAAATTGATCCAAACTTCAGAGCTGAAGCAGAATGTTAGATTAAGCAGTTTACAGAGATCCCTTCTATCCCAAGCTATTTCACAATTCTACCTTCACTTCGTACAGTCAGTGGCATTTATTCAAGGGCATTGGGGGGTCAGTACACTGTCTGCTGGTGGGACAAGAAAAGCAGTGCATATGCGCAACCTTGCTAATTCTGGAATTTAGATAGTGGTTATTTTCAAAGAACTGATTAAAACTTGCACAAAGAGTCAATTGGAGTGCTGTCCAATTTAGCTGTTAGTGTATTTCAGTGAAACCTTTTGCCTCTGTGGTGGGATCAGTCTTGGATCACAGGATGGAAGGAATTGGGCCTGGGAATTGGCATTGGTTTTGTCCTCTATTGAAAACAATGCATCTTGGTACCCATCATGTTTTTATTTAAAATATATTTTTATTTTATTCATAACATAATCAATATATTATAAACAATATCTTTCCGTATCCTGTTTCAGTACAATTCTGTATTGGCTGTATCCTTTCATATTTCTGAGCCCAGTGGTGACTATTTCCTCAGATGCAAATTCTGCTTCTGCTCATACTTTGATGTCACCTCTGCAATCCCTGTGGTTAGCCTTGTGTCTGTGTGGCCCATTTCTGTTACTGTCTTTGCTGTTACATTATGGAAATCAGCTTTTCAGTCCAGCTTGAGGCTATTCTCTGTGAGCCAATGGGTGCTAACTAGCTGACCCATAGAAGTAGGATTGAAATAAGAACTGTCATCTCTTCTCTCGTAAAGAAATCAGAATAAGAAATAAGAAAAGAAATTATTGGATTTATAGTCTCTTCTCTAAATAGCAACCAGCTTCTTACCCACTTATGTCACCCTTCTGGAGGCATTTTCATCCCCAAACTAAGTGCCTCAGTGTAGTCAGATGAAGCTGTAATAAGGTGTCTGTTTTCCCGTACCTGCTGCACCCAAGATCTCACACTGTGGCTGGTGAGTATCACCTTCAGCAGCCTTTTCCAAGCTATTGCATTTGTTTACAGAGTTCACCAGGGATGAAGCAGGCTACTGGGAATGCAGGTTAAAATGGCAACAAGTTTTATGTAAATCATCCAGTAATTTTCTGTCTGGTGACAGAACTGGATCCTAGGAACAGCATAGAGCTGTGTTGGGGAGGGTCAGTTTGGGTGTTAGGAAAAGGTTCTTCACCAGAAGGTGGTGGGCATGGAACAGGCTGCTCAGGGCAGTGGTCGTGGCACTGAGCTGCCGGAGTCCAAGGAGCATTTGGACAATGATCTCAGAAATACGGTTTGAATTTTGGGTGGTGCTGTGTGGAGCCAGGATTGGGACTCCATGATCCTTGTGGGTACCTTCCAACTTGGGATAGTCTATGATTCTGTCACATCCATTAGGAGATTAGGAAGGGGCGGATCTGTGGCAATATTGTAAGATTACCAGAACTAGAGTTCTGCAACTTGGATTTAGAGATCTCTTGCTACAGAGTGGGTGGATCTGGAGACCAAAAGATGCCAGAAGGGAAAGTCCATGCTACTATACACACCAAAGCAAATAAGCCTAGGGTCTTGTAGCTTGTAGATGATCTCTAGGATATCAAGCTGCTTAGGCTAACGCCCAAAAAGAATTTGGCTGAGATGTGTAGACATATACAGGTGTGTATACAATGAGAGTACTGGAGAGGCCCCTTGCTCCCGAGGCTGGGGAGCGCTGTGCCCTGAACTGCTCAAGTGAGGCAGTGTGCTGGCCCTACACAGAACAGGGTGTTAGTTGTTATTCCTTTGACCCCAAATGGTTTCTAGTCCTCACTACTAATGCTAGCAGAACATGTCAGTTTGGCTAAATTATAAAAAAGATTTTATGTACTTAAGTTTTGTGTTTATTGTTCCTTCTTCAGAATTACTTAAATGTTTTTTTGCCAATAATCTTGTTTGCAAGAAGCCAGTTCTTGCTGTTTTTCAGATTTACATAGCTGGATTGATTTATGTTCCTTATTAGGAAAATAATCCATCTGCTATGGGGTTAGGTCAATTCATGAAATAATAAATCAGAGAGAGAAAAGGTCTCAGCTGTTTCCCATAATAAGCATTTATCCATGTTTGAAAGCTCTTGTTTACTTCTGTACAGAGTCACTATTTGGTAGGGAAAAAGCGGTGTGGAGGGGTAGTACTCTTCATGTTAATAAGCTGTTTTATCTTTTTCTTACGCAAAGCAGTATGGAGCCATGATGTTCCGTGTCAGCAGAGTTCTTCATGTACACACCTTTGTATTTGCATGTGTCTGTCATCCCTGCTGAATACGATAGCAAAGCCACCATGATTTTTAAAATTGATTATTTCATAAAACACGTGTTTTTGTGGGGGTTTGTCTTATAAGACCTGTTTATGTGCTTCTAACCTTTTGACACGACAGTGAGATTTCAAATGAAGACGTATTAATGTGCATTACAAGCGTATGATTGCTTTTATCATTATGAAAGAGATGAAAAATTAGTTCACTGCAGTAGTTTTTATCTTAACTGATCAAAACATCTTCCAGTGATGTTTATAACAATATGTGATTGGAATAACAACTTCACATGTTGTAGAGTTCTATACTGCAGCTGAGAGGCATGTAAATACAAGCTGCTTATTTGCAAGAAGCTTCCAGATTTGCAATATGATTGCTATGGAAACCGCACAATGAAAACCTTATAACCATCTGTGTGGTTTGGAAGATACTGCTGCATAGCTGAGCTGTTTTTGTTTACTGTTATTAAAGTGTTGAATAGGATATATTAACCCGCAAGCTGGAATTATCCCAGGTATAAACTAATGCTGTGCAAAGGCAATGTCTGAGATTAAAAAACAGTAGAATACCATTTAATAATGTTATAAATTAGTGTATAATATACAAAAACAGTTAAGAGGTATGTTGGTAAAGGAAACTGTTAAGTTTATGTGTATTTATTATGGAGATACCACATTCCATTGAAGGAATGCATTGCTTGAGCCAAGTTCTAATCCATTTTATACTCAAGTAGTCTGAATTTTTTTTTCCCTTTAAGAAAAAGAAATTGGAAGAAAAATCAATGGATTAATGTCAAAAACTCAGCTAGCATAGTATTCATTGTTCTATTTTAAAATTGTGTGGATGATAGAATCATCTATGATTGGGTATTTATTTTTCTGTTCTTTCTTCAGATTCAAATTAAGTAAATTATTTTGAACATCTTTCAGGGACTAACTGGAAAAAAATAATAAATATAATGAATTCCTTGTTTCACTGTCAGTACAAAAATTTGGGGGACTGTTTGCCATTAGAGTCTCTGAGCGTGATATGTAATCTGTATCTCAAGGGCCAGATGTTTGTTCTTTGGGTCTACAGCTCTGGAAGAGTTCTAGTTTGATTAGTGTTGATTGCTCTCATTTTGACATAGTGAGAAGATAGAGATGAACATTATCTTACTATAGCGGCAGTGATGGTGTGAAGAAGAAAAATACTGTACCAGATTATTTTAAAGGTCTACTTGACTCCTCTTACATTAGGGAGTATCCTAGAAAACGTGGCTGGCAATGGGATAATAATTCCCGTGGGTGGTGTAATTGTGGTATGGAAGCCATAGAATGACAGTGCCTCCTAGTGCTCTGGACAGCTTATAGGGATGTATTTGTGTCATTTGTACTCCAATTCTAAGTGCTTAAAACAAACAAATGAGTGTACTTGGAAATGTGCCACAAGTGGTATGCCAAGTGAGGGAATACATTTAAATGCAGTAAATAGTTTGGAGTGTTTTGTGTTGTACTGCAGCTTTAGATTTTCCCTGTTCTATTGTGTTGGTTTAGTTTTTTCTTCTTGTTTAGCTCAAATAATAGTTTATATTCATTGCAACCAGACTTTTAGCTAGTTAAGAGTCAGACAGCAAAAACTCTCAGTGTATTAGCAGGGCAGAAGTTCAAAGCTCTTTGAATCTCATGATGTAACTGTCATATTTGTAGACCTGCGTATGTAAGTTAGCAAACAATTATGCATACTTATTTCAACAGGTCTACTCTTGTGCTTTAAACATCTGCTTTAATGTTCTCACAAAGTCTTGCGGGTAGATTAAATTTTACAAGGCTAACAATCCTTTGAACTGTTGATATAAAATTCACTCTTTGTCAAAGTAGAAAGTCAAATTACATAAAAGCTTCACAATAAGGAGCATTTCTAAAGTTGGGAGTTCTGTATCTGTTGTCTGTCATTAATAAGCTATCAAAATAAATAGCTGAAACATATGTCCTAAAAAGAAGCATGAATATCAGTATAGGATATGATGAGTTGCTATATCTAGTAATTCAAACATATTAAAAGTCCAATTCTTGTTTGAGAAGTGGGTTTATTGGTATATTATTTCCTCATTCATTCAGCAGCTTTTGGTGTACTATAAGGGCCAAGATAAATGTGTTTCTACTTTTTTACGACCCTGAAGAAAGAATGTAACTTAAAAAGAGCTTGTGTTTTGTTCCCTGTTTTGCCCCATTGACAAATTATTGACTGTGAGTTGTGCAGAGCAGGTCTTACATCCCTGTGCTGAGCGGAGTGTGGATTTCCTCATGTGAGGGTGTGGGGATGAGAGAATTCCCCATCTATGTAAGATGAGGATGGAGTACATCTTAAGATATTGCCTATGGGAATTTCATAGTGTTCCAGTCTTGCTAGCCAGAAAACACACTTCAGTGCAGATCACTGCCAGGCTTCCTTTTTTCTTGTCTCTTAACGCTTGAAATAAGTTACTTGATGCAGTCTGGTTTGCTTAGAACCATGGTCAGTTGCAGTAGGCAGAGCACTGAATGCATGGCATCTGTGGTGTCTGTGTTCCAATCATACAAATGCCTAGCTAGTGTGTGCGTCTGTCTGATTGTGATGAAGACGTCCTCTTCCTTCTCTGCATACTTCTGTATAGAACTGACTTCTTTATATGGGCTTTATATGGGATACTTTTTCACTCCTCAGTTTCCTTCTCTTTATCCTGGCAAGACATGTATGTAGCAGAATAGGACTCTCATTCTAATTGTCACGAATGACATAAAAACAACAGAACTGGATTACTGTATTCAGAGCAGAGTGAGAAGGGAAGCATGTTCACAATTGAGATTTTGGAAGAAAGCTTTTGGAGTATTTGGAGGGGTGAGGGAAACCACAGAAATAACAATGCTACAGCTTCTGTACAAATGCAAAATAGTAAACAGAGCTTATGATCTGGAAATGTGGAGTGTGGCTTTCAGACTAACGTGGGCTGTAATTCCTGTCAGCTGAGGTGTCCCTTCAGTTTCATTTGCAATTGTGTTTTGCAGAAGAAAATGCTCCTCCAAAGACTGAAGTACCGAGGAAATGGAGCCAGGAGAAAGTAGCCACTGCTTCAGGTAATTAAAATCTTTCTTCTGTATTTTTTGTGTGTACTTTCTTTTTATCTTTATTTTCTTTTCTCTTCCTTTGCTGTTTTAAAATAATGGTTTTATAGCTCTTCTAAGCTGTCTTTTTCACCTGGGTGTTTGATGGCAGCAAAACTGCTTAGCACCACTTAGGATGCATGAAAACCACTTGAGAAGGATTTATAAAGTAAGCCAATTTATACAAGGTATTCCTTCCTGAATTACTTTGTAATGACTCAATTAGCTTTCATTTCTGCACAAAGGAGATTTAGTTGCATAAATTAGCTTATCATCATTGAGGAAGTGTCACAGCTAAAGGACAGTTTATAGATACAACATGCAGTTGCTGTCAAACCTATAAGAATGTAATATAGACATCTGTGTATACTTTGTGCTTGAGCAGAACAGACTTCTGCCATTCAGAGACTAACAGGGGACAACAAGTTGCCCAAGGGACTGGCAATGTAGACATCTCTGAAAAGGTCAACTTGACACAGGCTCTGACAATCGACCCAAAGCTCTGTCTTCTTTGATAAAAATCAGATAAACTTAAGACCACTAATTGATCTGCAGCCTGTTTAAATGTTGGCCATGCATATCTTCATTGCATATGATTACCACAGAAAGCAAATGAATTGGGTAAGAAATGCCAGAGTCCAGTGACAGCAGCATAAAAATTGGAAAAGGACACCAATGCCCAGGAAGCCTGTGAAGGATATTCTCTCAGCTTTAGCTTGGCAAACTGCCCTAGTGCTAATTATCTCTGGGACTGGAAAAATAACTGCATACACCGTGTAAAGTCCCATGGCCAGACAACTTTTCTTGACAGAAATGTATTTCCAGTTATGCTTAAAAACAAGATATATATGTGCTTCAAGGGCGCAGACCTTTAGATAAACTATTGGTGATTTGACACAGCAAGTAGAGAAGACTTGCTTCTTATCAGACCTTACACCTTTTTAAGATCTGCTGCATTGTAATTGTGACCTGCATTGCCATGCAATCTGGTTCACCTTCCCCCATCGTTCAAAATGCACATCATTCTTTCAGGGCTGTCAAGGAAAGGGTGGACAAAAAGAGTTCCCTTAGGAAGTAGCTCTGCAGTGCTCTTCCTGTTGCAACGTGTGGAGAGGAAACAGAGGCCTGATTTCCTGACCCATACAGGAAAGCAGGAACAGGTTGCTGCGAAGAGTTTGGGGTTGCTTTTCTTGGAAAGGAAGCAAAAGCCAAGTCATCAGATGCTGTTAACATTGTGCTCTGCTAAAAACATGTGTAAGACAACACGACTCATTACAGCTTTAGCATTTAATACTCATTTCGACATCACTGTAATTATAAAAGTGCATTGTCATAGTTGAGCATGAGGTCAATCCAATTATAAACTTGACAGCAATATTTTTTCACTAATAGATCATCTTGAAGTTTTAAGTGATCATACTTTTAAGAAATAAAAACCTTAGCACATTCATTTCTCAAAAGTTTCAATGAGCCTTGTCCGTCTTGTTAGTATTTGTGCAGTGTCCTCGAAAATACCTGAACAGATCTCCCCAGATATCAAATTAATTTCAAGCAATAATTTTCTGGTCTTACTTAGTTCAACTATTAGCACTGGAAATCAGTTGCACTTTTAGGGCTGAGCTGATATAAGTAAGATGGGCATCACAGAAATATCTAACTATATTCAAGAGTGTTTTATGTTTTTCCATACTATCAACACATACGTTCTTACACTTTATTTATTGCATAGCTTTATTAGACCTGAATTTCATGGAAAATCTTTTGCAAATTGTCTCTGAGCTCAGCCATGTGAGAGAAAAAGATTTTTGTAATTTCTAGCCTGTGCTGTCTCAAGGTAAGTACCTTGATTTTGGAGTAACTAAGGAACAGAAGAAGGGAATAGAAGGAACAGAAGAAGGAAAATGAGAAGGGTTATGTTGAACAGGTTGGACTACACAGCTGGTTGAGTGAAATCAAAGCACACCTGTGTGTTCCTTCATTCACAAGCAAGGTGAAAGTAGGTAATGTGGACGGAGTAGCTCAAAGTTACTATTCTAGTATAGTTTATTAATTTGGATGCTGTCACTGGTAAAATGGAAGTGCAAGTCAGGCACAGCTTTATTTATTCTTATGTTTTCAGTAGTGCATTTCCATGCTTAGGCTGTAATTCCAGATTTTTTTTTTTCGTCAGTGTAGTTTTTCTGCCAGCTCTGTGCTCAGAAATGGCAAGTGCCTAAATTGGCATGAGGGAGGCGATAGGGAAGGGTCAGCCTGCAGTTAAATCAGCTTCGGCTGCCATGGGTCAGCACACTTAAAACCTTATAAAATATATATTCTTAATCTGTTTTACCAGGTTTTGTTCGTTTTCTGTCTATTGAGGCTGCTATAATATTCATACAGTTTTGTTTTCTCTTGAGCAATCTGTTGGCCTTTTTAAACAGTTTGCAACATCCGAAGGCCATACTTGAGAGAGACACTTTTCAGATTTTTACCAGAACTCTTCACCTTTCTCTCTTCGAGTGCATAATGTTAGATGCCAGTATTTTTCAGTCAAATAAGCAGTCTGAGCCTACTGGCAGGAAGGCCGGCAGCTGTTGCTGCTTGATCTGTCAAATAAACTCTTAAGTGTTTTCATCACTACATTGGACAAAAAAATCTGTTGTTCCTATTACTGTTACTCGAGAAAAACAGAGATGGCAGAAGAAAACTCTGAGGAATTCTTTGTAGAAGAGTTTTGGAAACTGTTGGATGGTTGTTTGTTCAGATAACTGTCCTGGAATGAAAAAACTATTTCCTTGAGAAACATCTTATCCAAAATCCTGCTCAACCATTTCTTGTAATTGCTAATATGGAAAGCAACGAGTAGGTAAAACAAACTGCCTAATACCCTCTACTCCACATTTAAAAAAAAAAACTCTATTTTTCGTATATTTTTCACACTTATAACCTATGTGACCATGTCTTCCGAATGCTAGAGACTTTCGTTTAGCAGTTAGCACAAACCATTTTACAGTGCATAAGAAAAGAGTTTAATTATGACAGAGTAATTCCAGCAAGTCAAGACTTTTTGAATTTGAACTGTAATTGGCACTTATGTTCTTGATGCTAAATCTACTGGCTGCTTTCATGTACTCCTGTGTTTATGAAGGCCTACATAATTTCATTACCATATGAATACCAAATTTTTTCACGTAAGTCCCGTGGTTTTATTATATCCAGCTCTTCAGATGCAATCAAATGAAATTTGGTAGGATCCTCTCTAACCAAAAGAGGGACTGAAGCAAGAAAGAATGGACTTGTGTTTTACTGAAGTTTTTGCAGCTTTTTATTGTTGTTGTGCCTCTGAGTTTGTGAAGCACTGTGAATCATTTTATGAAGTGTTATGTCCTTTAGACATACAGACTCTGAAGTTATATTTACACTTCATGTTTATGCCTGTGTAACTTGTCCTGGTGGATGTCAGAAGGCATTTCCAGTTGTGAATTAACACTTGTTTGAAGACCAGTGTAGTTAGCAAACTCACACTGGCGCTCCCTCTCCCCCTCTCCTTTGTTTCCTTTCTGTGCTCCTGGTATATACCAATTGCTCCATGAGGTATTTTTTTCGGAGAGATGTGCATTTCTGATGTTAGCAGATCTCTATCATAGTTTGATTTCATGTTGAAGGCACAAAGCTGTGGTTAGTGTTTGGGCAGCGTCTTCAGAGTAGCAATAAACTTATTTTAAAACACATCCTTTCCAGTGTTGCCATCTTATTAGTTGAATTGCTTTCTTGCTTTAAGGCTTAATGAAATGCTCTTGATGAACATGTAGGAAGAGATGTACCTTGCTCACTGTGAGTTCTATTCTGTTGCTGGTATTCTACTTGTGATTCCCATTAGTGTGTTACCTGCAGTTACTTCAAGCACGTGAAAGGTGAGGAGAGACCTCAAAATGATAAAAAGATCAATGTAAAAAATCATGATTCATTTTAGGGTAACTCTGAAGAAGCAAAAGCACTGATTAATGTATTTTAAACTCAGATCAGTAAGACAACTGTTGAAAGATTTGAAAGGATGGAATATGCCAAAGCAGCTCTTTAGGTTTTTTTTTCTCACATGGGCTTACATTATCTTTTCTGAGATAGAGCTGGGAACTGTGATCAGTGCTGAACCAAAGGTCTGGGGAGATATTCAGTTTCAGTATTTATTCCAGATTCATTTGGTGCTAGTCATTGTTACTGTTTTTAATTGTCTGATGCTAAATTGGTGAATAATAAACTCACAAATAGGAAGGGCCAAAATTTGGAGGTGCAACATTTCATATTGATTCTCTCTTAATATTATTATCTCTACACATTTTACAGTATTGAGATTTCTTGTTTCTGAATAGTCTGTAGTTTTTATTGTATGTAAATACTGGTGCCTTTGATGTGATGGAAGAAGAATTTGTGCATCGATAGTCAGAACGCCCTCTAGTGCTATCTGGGAAATGGTAGCTACTAATCACCAGTTTATGGAAAATTAAATGGTGGCTACCTTGCACAACAGCTTTAAAATCAAAGTTGTTAATGTTTAGCCTTATGACAGAATTGTCATTAAAACAAGATATCACAGAAAACATACTGAAATGGATAAATAGAAAGCAAGCTCTTCTGGCTCATACGGAGAGTATTACAGTTAAAGTATTTGTCAAAATGGGGAAAAACACAAGTTGAATGCTACTATGTTTTACTTAGTGTGGCACTTCATCTCACTTGTTACTTGATATTTTAGAGGGATTTTATTCGGTAATAAAGTGAACTAATCATGATTAAATTGTAAACTATAAATAATGGTGTAGAGTGCTAATGACATGCAAATGTAACTGGTATATGTTGAAATAACCAGCAAGCCTGCTGTTCCAGGATCATATAACAAAACTAAGATGACAGCCTTGATCCAGCCAGTTCAGTGATATTTATGCTATCAGAATTAGAAGATAGCTTTCCAGTGATGTAAATTATTAGTACATATACATTCTGTCTGGTTAGTGTATACATAATGTAACTGGTCATCTCAGTGGTATTGCTTACATTCTTTTTGCATTAACTCATCGCACTCGATTCTCATGGAATTAAAAACAGGAAATAGTTTGCAGCGTAACAGAAGCTCCCAGTGTATTTAACCGTGTGTAAGTGCTGTGTTTCAATAGATGTACTCTGTATTGTAAGTGTATGACAAAGCATTTATTACTGTGTTATTGCCATATTACAGAGCAAAGAGTGCTAAATAATCAATCAGTTAATGGTCTGTATGGCAGCTTGAACACAGCACATCCATTGTGCTTATGCTGTTAGAAGGATGAGTTTATGACTGTAGTGTAGTTGCATGTTTAGCCAGAGCCTAATGTCCTAAACCGGAGCTGACACAAATATTTTTAAAATGCAGCTTCAGCAACAGTCTTAAAGTTCTCCAATATTTCAGAAAGAACAATCCGAGATTATCTAAAAGGTTCTCGGTGAAGTTATTTAGTTCAGTTGGAACAGAATTGCGAGGGGGAGCATGTCACAAAATACGAACTTTGGCTTCTTTTTGCAGATCGTTATTAATTATACCCCAGCATTTTTATCAGTTTCAAGCTGAGATAGAACTATGCCTTGCTGGAAGCGTGTGAGTAGAGGAAAACTGGCTGCTTTAAGGTGCAGCTGTAAAATGCTTTGAGAACCTGTAGCTACATGTCTTTCAGGCACACAACTGTTGCCAGTGAAGGGCTCGCACATTAAACTTGTTTTCCACTTGCTTTTGTGGTATGAAGGAGCTGTTTCTTCAAAGAGGATTAAGAAATGTGCACTAATTAATTGCTTTGTAGTATCTGAAGATTAAAAGAGCAGCGCTAGTCCCTCAATCTTCATCCTTTGTAATTAGATGTTGTTTTCTTTGCAGATGGCAAAAATACCGATTATGCCAATTTCTATCAGGGTCTGTGGGACTGCACCGGAGATGTACCTGATGAGCTGACATTTAAGCGTGGTGATGTTATCTACATTCTCAGCAAGGTACAGCATGCTACTGAGGCTAAATGGTTGTAAAAAGAGGGAAGCACAGAAGGGCACATTCCCACAGTTCTATGGGGGGAAATTGGCACTCCCTTTCAGATCCTTTGTTTGCAATCAGATATTCACTGCAATTAATTATTTGTCAAATGAACTATAATCACATTTAAAACATAGCCATGTAACAGGAATTAACTTAAAAGCATGTTTATTTACTTCTTAAATCTTGGCTACCATTTGTTAACTAATTTAACAGGAGACAATGTGCTCTCTGCTTGTAAAAGTTAACCTTGTAGAATTTTTAAATTATCTTGTATGTTATGCTTCTCGTTTCCTGTTTTATATCTCTGACTTTTTGGGCATCTTGCTAGAGTGGTTTTTTTTTTTTTAAGTTTTTATGGTGCTTTCATCTTTGTATGTATACTGCAATTGTTCTGACAGCTTGGATTCTGAATTTGTTTGTTCTGGTAGATTTGGACAATTTTTAGTTTAGTACCTCTGTAATTGCAAGGCAAATGATGAATAGAATTCTTTTCATCTGAAGGGATGATAAGCATGAAATTTTATTTTACGTTAAAGTTTCCTAATTTCTTATTTTTCCCTCATAAAGCAAATGAAAAAGCTCTCCTAAAGTCCATTGAAGTCTACTTCTAAAAATTCATTTAAGGAAATTTCTCTTTTCCCTGCATACTAGGAAAAAAAAGCTGAGCTTTCGTAGTTCTCATTAAAAAAGCCAACTTCAAATACATATCTCAGATGTAATTGCCATTCAATATAATTTATGCCAAAGACATGGTAGTATACAAGTAGCTGCATGTAAGCTAAAGCCATCTGTTTGTGCTAGCTTCAAACCCTTCAGTTTTGCCACAGTTGCTTTAAATCTTCCACAATACTTTTAACTGCAATGTTTTAGGGATAATAAATGTACAGCTTCTGTTTAAATAAATTTAAGATTTATAGGCAGATAGTCCTATATAAAAATATAGAAGATATATTACTAATGTAATGTGACGATGTATGTCTTTTGAGGTATTTCATTGTCACTTAAACTAATAACTGAATTACATTACTAAAGGCAGGATAACAGTCTTCAATTGGACAGGCTCTCATAGAGTTTTACAGCACCAAAGAATGGTACTAATAAACACCACCACCCCCTGTCTGCCCCCTACCCCTTCTTTCCCCGCCTACTCCCCCCCTCACCCCCCCTCCCCGGGAATGTGCGTGTGGA
>NC_034410.1:32268976-32287685 GCF_002078875.1 Numida meleagris | reverse complement strand
CCCCCCCTCCCCGAAAAAAAAAAAAGAAAAAAATGGAAAAAAAGCCCACAAATATGTCTGCCTTTTGTGACTTGTACTTTTCTGGTATGTTACAGGGACTAATAAAATCTTCAGCTTGTAGGTAGAAAAGCTCATATGCTGCTCCTTCCCCCAAATAGTGAGGAATTTAATTTAAAAAATGGAAGAGAATAGAAAACAGTAGCTTAAGCTGTCGTCTGTATATCAACTGTCTTGTGGCCATGCCTTGATTAATACGTAATCAGTCCTTGAAACAGGCCTGCTGCTGCTCCAGATATATAGAGCCTTTCCGTTTGGGAATGATTTCTGCTCCAAAATAGAGCCCAGAAATTTCAGCTGTGTTTCGCTTAAAGATTGTTACAGCTTTTTCAGAAAAATGAGTGTTAGCCACTACTGTCAGCTCTGAATTTAGGGGCCTTGGAGGAGAAAGTGCCAGAAAATTATCCATCCTAACCTTCCGCTTGGTTCAGTTTCAAGGACTGATCATTTACAAGCTCTTTGTCTGCTAAGTGAAAATATGACCAAAGGATAAGTGAGCCTAACTATCCTGAAGTGGGTCAGGACTTTTCTTCAAAAAATATTTCTTAATCTACTACGTTAATACAGGGTTTTGAGGCAGTCGGCGGGAATCCTTGGCAATTTTTTAATTTTTTCACACCATCTAGTGGTTGAAAATGAGAGATGCAGGTACCGACAGGAGGTGATGCGAATAAATCCAAAATGGTGTCATAAATTCAGCTTCAGCTTGAACCTAGCCATGGCTTTATTGCCTTTCTATCATCTGTCAGCCAGGTAGGAACATTATTCTCGGAGAAATCACATTTTGCTGAAAAGGATGTAAGCACAGGTAGAGTAGTATTATAGTAGGAAGGGTGAAGCTTTAACAAACTATTGAGCATATTTGTACAACACGTAATAGTTCTTTATTTTACAGTGAAATATAAATGGTATAGTGTGCTCTAATGATTGTGATTAAAGATATGTATATATAGTTTTCCTCCAGCAGTATTTAGGCCAAAGCAATGTACTTTTACCCATTTTTCAAATAACGTTAGAGAAACCAAGGGAAAAGTAACTATTGTTTTCCAATATGTGAGATCATTAGTACAGCTGAAATGATTACAAACCAGTTTTGCAGACATGGGCACTGATATCATTTAAATAAAGCTAGATGAACAATATGTTATATGCAAGTTGTAACTTAGGTGAATGCCTTTTAAAAGAAACAGCAAGATTTTGGTTTGGCAATGTTTAATTACTAAAGTAGCTAAACATTATGCAAATACAAATCCCTCGTAATTTGCTTTAAATTGAGCATCCAAAGTCAATGTTAATGTAATGAGCATCATTTACATGCATATATGTGTGTAAATAAATACCTATGCATGACTAATGTAATTACTGTACAAAAGTAAGTATTCGTTGCTCAGAAGATGTATTTAAAAACTATTTTAGCTATTATCTAAACATTTGTGTTTGTTGTCCTTTTCACATGGCAGCAATCCTATGGACTTTTACCTACATATATATTTTTTGTCTTTTTTTTGACTTCGAGAGTAAAAGTTGAGTCTTTAATTTGAGCAGAATTAGCAAAACTATTGCAATAGTACTAATTAGATTTATTTAGAAAAACAAAACAAAAAACCCAGCCTTTTCAAATGAGTAGATCAGTGTATCTGTGTATTCATCACTTTAATTTATTCCTGAATATTCAAGTGGTTTTTATAACTTACACTATGAATCCTGTGAGCTTTCAGAAATTTGTACACCCCTCTTTCACTGAGCAGTAGAAAACATTTTATAGCTCTGCTGATTGAGGGACTCATTAATAGGATTTCTTAGTTAACACTGGCTATTAGAAATGCAATACTTGGGCGGCTTATTTTCTAAGATGATGATTGCTTTTAATTCCTGCTCGTTTATGGCCTTGCCTTCACTTTCAAACTCACATGATAAATGGGAAAACAAACCATGATGTAACAATTCTTTTTAGAAATCTTCCAGAGCTCTTGTTCAGGAAATCGATTTGTAGTAACAAAGCCAGCTGTGAGTGTTGGTAGCCATATATTTTTTTTGAAGTTTGTTGTGCACAATTCACCTGAGCGCAGCAGTTGCAGTGTTTGTTTTATATGACTACTTCACATTCAGAAACTTGATAGTTTCATCAGCCAGATGCAAGCACTAATGGAAGTTTATTTAGACGTTAACAGGCACCTGCTCTAGCAGAATTACTGACATTTCTTAACTTTTAACCTAATTTATTTTCCCCTACGTTTATATTTGCATTAAAGTAACAAATAATACTTGAAAACTGGAAATTATTATCTCTAACCAGAATACTCCTTCCCTGTTATTATTTGAGTATGTGCTAATGTGATATAATTCTACTCACTCTGGTATTTATGATTCATAGACATCTCATTTATGACTTAAACTTTTCCTCTAGAATTTTCCATGAAAGTAGAGTATTAGCTTGGCACCTAGCTAGCCCTTAAGTCAGGGGACTTCCAGTGTGGGAGATTTTTGTTCTTTCAACACAACAAATGTTTGTTGAAAGGCTCAAGTCATAAATACATAACCTTTATTTTATTCTCAGTGAAAAAAAAAAGAAAGAAATCTCTATAGCTCAGATTGCAGCTTCTAAAATAAAGTAAGACTTAACATTGCAGCTGTTTCATTATGAGTATGAGCATTTTCTATATTATGTGTATAGTTGTCATTTTTGTATTTATTCAGTACATATTTTTAAAAACTTGTCAAATGCATAGTAAAATCCTGAGTGTTTTTGTGAGGCCATTATCTGCTGACCATACAGAGAGGCATATTGAATGATGTCCTTGCTTTCCACAATTGTACTGCCTACGTCTACATTAGCAAATAAGGTGTACTAGATACATGGCTAAGAGTATAGTGAAGGCCCTTCAGTGGAAGATTAATTAAGACAGACTAATGTGAAGTGACTCTAGTTCTGTTCGTTTGCATACCAATAATATATAAGCATTTACCTACTTGATCAGAAGAAATGTTGGCATCTTGTCATGTGATAGAAGATTACAGCCCTTCAACCAGGGCCAGCTTTGGTTCTGAAGTCAGTCTGCTTATTCTGATTGAACACTTCCCAACTGACGTCTGTTTTGTCTCATGTCATTGCAGGAAATAAAACCTAATAACACTACCATATAGTAAATCTGAGGCTTGTATTCTTAAAGATGACTATTTTATTGCTGCCTTAAAACAACTCTACTACCTGTGAAGAAGTCTCATTCAGTTATCTAAACCATTTATCATTTCTGCTTTTTAGAGAAAATGCTGTTCTGTGACAAAAATGCTCCCTAGTTGATAGTGTATCATTCAGCAATTACACCAAAGGAAGTTCTGAAATTTTTTAGCTGGCTTCAATCTTCTGGATGAATTAGAGGTGTCTTAAAATATTATCTTGCAAAATGGCCCCCTAGGATATTCTCTAGAAAAAAAAATCTCCCTGGGTCCCAGACTTCTTTAGATCAATAGGAGAGGCTACCTAATTTAACCCCAAACAGGGCTGTAAATACATTTTGCTTTTCAGTTTTATGGTTTGCAGATCTTCAGTTAATATTTAAAAAGTTAATATTACTTATAATGCCATGAGAGAAGGTGGGAGCAAAATCTTGAATTCACACGCTTCAGCTGTGTGGTCTTTTTAAATACAAATCCATTGTTTCCATGAAGGCACTGAAGCACAATAATGATTCTCAGTAACCCTTTAAAAAAGAAAAACAGCAAAACAAACAAAAAACCCAACAACATACTATGTGTATGGAAACTAATCGTGCAAGAGTGAGATGTTCTCAACTTTTACTGAAGTCAGTAGAAGTTAATATGGTGCAAAGCATCTAGAGATCCTCATTTACTCATTGGGTCTGTTTCTAAAGGTGAGAAGAGAGACTTACGGAAATCCTCTTGCATATCAAAATCTGCTTCTATGTTGTAAACAAACCTTGGATTTAAAAGTCATACCTGAGAAACAGGTAGTATGTTTCTACTGCTGCACTTTCTGCAAATGTAAAAACTTTTAAGGTCAGTATCTCATGGAGGCAGAGGTGCACACATATCAGTGCAGTGAAATGGGTGGAATGGGACAAGAAGCATCTGCTTGCAGCGTGTTCAGCTGAGAGCCCTTTAGGAGCCTGTAAGCCCTGATGAGATTTTTTTCCTAACATTGCTGTACAGAGAGTGTTTTGCCAGCAGGTTAAGTCATAACCTGTTCCTTGCTGCCTTGTGAAATTACTTTGGTTAATAAATTTCTGCTGGGAAAAAAAATCCACTCTTTTACAGACGGTGAAAACATACAAGTGACTTAGAAAGCATTTGGTCATTTGTTAGGGTGGTTGTTCTGCATTATGTGACATAATATATTCCACTACAGTGGTGTGTGTGTTGCAGGGGTTGTGCTGGCCTCTTCCTCCCCTCCCCTGCCAACCCTGCCTGCTGTGGTAAATGTGTTCCAGTCACATGGCAGCTCGTGGCCGCACACTTGTGCATTCTCCTTATTGCAGTGTGGCTGGATTTGGCCCTGCCCCCTCTCCTATCCCTCTATTTGCCTTGGAGCAATTCATTTTGCAGTTATTGAATTTCTTTGGAGAATTATTTTCATACAGCAAGCATCACAGCACCTCTGGATCTTGATAGCATTTCTACATAAGGAGAAAGAGGCTTTGTGTTAGTAATTACCTAACATTGTCAGGAGCTGACTGCAGGCCTCTTTCTAGTGATAACAGAATAACCACATAATGTAGCTTTATAGCACATGATTAATAGAAAATAATTACACATCCTACAAAGGGATGCAATATTTCTTATAAATTGACTACAATGGTTTCCTGTAGATTAAAGGACTCTTCATTATTTTATCAGTCCTTCTGAAGTACAGTCGCTTGCCTATGTTAGCAGTGATGTTAAGAGCCGAATTCAGTGAGGGATACCAGATGGTAGGCCCAGTGGTACCTGAGATCTTAAGCTGATGCTTGCAAAAAGACTGTGCTTCCCAGCTCCTCAGAACTAACATAAAACTTGTAACCATCTTCAGATCCTTCTGTGTTTTAAGCAGTGTTTCCCACAAATGTGGGCTTCAAAATTTTATTCTACACATCTCCAGCAGCAGTAATAGACATGCAGGCCTCACAACAGCAGTGTATTGACTAAATTACATTGTCTTGAGGGATTTTATCATTGATACCATTGATAGAATCAATACAGCAGCTTGGATTTTATATGGGACTTCCAGAAAGGAGTGGGGGACTGCTTCTGTGTCTGACCAGTGAGCATTCCTTCATGGTACTGAAGACAGAGAGGAGTGGCTAGGAGTTTAGAGAGAAATGTCTGTGCTTTAATCAGTTTAAAAAGGGACTACTGTACTATTATTCTAAAACCCAAAATTAAAGTTTTATGGTTTTGGTAACCATGTATTTGTATTATCTTTTTGTTCAGACTTCCATAGTCTGCAGATGGTTTAATTGGGATTCATGTTGCTCTTGAGGCCCATGTGAAGAATAGTAATGATGGAGTAAAAGCTTCTGTGTTGGAATATTGTCTGTATAGTATAATGGTTGCAGTGAATCCTTAAATTAGTTTACTAGTCTGTTACATCAACATTCATTTCATCTTCTCACTTAGCTTCATGCCAGCGCAGTAAGTGGTGTATTAGTAAGTAGCAAAACCCAGAAAGTTTTCAAACCAGCAACATGCTCTTAATTTTCATTTGAGGTGTCTGAATTGTTTTGTTTTGAAGCAATTATTTCTAAGTTCATGTAGTTGCTAAGTGGAACATTTTCAATGGATAATATAGTCCACAGGCTCTTTCTGTGCCATTTGTCATGCAATTTAATGACCACTTAACTAAGCCACTTCCCTCATTTCATGTATTGTTTGTTTTTTTGGCTGATGTCTAGCAAAACTTGCTTAATCTCTTTTGTCAGGCTCTTCATGACTTCCGTGTAACAGCTTAAAATCCTTTGTTGCTTTTTCTTGGAGAGATTTATTACTGAGATTCCAGCAGTATACGTGAGTACTGCTCCTTTCAGCAGTTTCCCACTGTAGTCTAGAAATACAGTTTGTATATTTAACCAGTGTACTGTAAGATAAAATACAAATTTTGAACAGGCTGATCTGGAACATTATAAACTTTGGTGTCAGGGTATTACCCAGCCTTTAAAGTCTTGGAGTGCAACATGTGCCCCATGGGAAATGTTGTGAGCAGTTCTTAACTTCTGTTCAGAGAAATTTTCTCACTGCCCATCAGGTTCAGGTAGCCCTTGACTTTCAGAGCATCCCCAGAAGTCCATACTGCAGTGGAAGGTGGAGTTATTTTTGCAGCTGTCTAATTTGTGAGTTTACATCACAAATGAAGATTTTTGTGCTATTTTTCTCATGGTCTTTCTTGAAGCCACACTTACTGCTGTATTTTATGGGTGGTAGGATAGAACCCTTTAAATCACCAACTCCTGTTTGCACAGTGAAGAAAGAAAATGTTTAATTTAAGATTGGTGTTCAGCCTTCCGCAAAAAGAAAATAAAGTGTGTGTGTGCCTGCCTGCCTGCCTGCCTGCTTGCGTGTTTGAAGGGAGAAAAAAAGAGCCTGGGCCAACATGAAAGTGAGCCATCAACAGGGCTTCATCACAGTTACGCACAGGGAGAGCTGAGTACATGAAGCACCTCATAGGACCCTAGAGAACTCTCCACGAGGCCAGATATGCCAGCAGCAAATCATTATAGCTAGGGCTGTAATGAAACTCCATTAACCCTTAAGCTCCACTTGACTATTAATAACCAAAAAACTTATCTGCAGTCAAAATAATAGCTTATAGTGTCATCTCAGTAGGACCATTAATTCAGAAATCCTACAGTCTTTAGCTTTTCTCATCAGAAGAGCAGCGTAGCAGGGAGCAGATGTTGCTTATCAGAGATATCTGTGTATTTTGTATTTTCCGTGTTTGTTCCAAAGTAATTTTTATCTAACTAATCATTCAATTTTTGAATGGGGTCTCTGTTTTAATAATGCTTCATTTGTAACTCAATATATGAGAGTATGCAATTTCAGCTGTTACAATTTATTGAACTGCTGTTAGGATTGATCTTAAAATATTTACCTCATAGGAAAAAAATTAAATTTGGATCCCACAATACTCTTACTTGGTATTGCTTTTGGAAGATATTATTTCTTTAAACTATTATAATTCATTTTGTTTCATATTTATCTCACTAGGCCTAAACAAATTTCAAACTAAAGTACATTAGTCATCTGTCAGACATATGAGATCTGCTGTAGAATTTTCTACAAGCCTAAAGCAATAGTAGACATTGTCCATAGAAACAGATTATGTGTTGGACAGATAGTATTCCCCTCACATTTGAGCAAAGTATTATTTAAAAGAAGTTGATTTTAAGTTTCTTAGAGTTTAGCCTTGTGATACTGAAAGAATCCCAGCTGATCCTTTATGTCAGTGTTGTGCTGTGAGATATGGGTTACAAAGACAAGGTTTTTATGTTTGTGACGAATACGGGATGGAGAGGGCAGCTATTTTTAGAGAAGCGTGGCCATAATTAAGAAATTTTCCTGAGTATGTCTAACCTTTTTAAAATTTAACTTCTCTCCTTGCCTAACTCTGTACGTGAATGCCTCTAACATAGAGATATAATGTTTTAATTTTCAGTTGAAATGATAGTAACTGTATGTAAGAGAAAGCAACCATAAGGAGTTGCATACAAAACTCTATTGCATTTATATCAGACTAAAGGTTAATATTGCATATTGTTTTCAATTAGGAGTACAATAGATTTGGCTGGTGGGTAGGAGAAATGAAGGGAACCGTTGGCTTGGTGCCTAAAGCCTACATAATGGAGATGTATGATATTTGAGAGGCCTGGGTAAGTACATTTTAATCCAATCTTCTGTAATGGCTTGTATGTTCCCTTGTTCTCTGTTTCTTAAGTATTTCTTTCCTGGAACCTTTGTAGGAGTTCTGTTAACGTAAAGACTATGGCAAAATATATTGCAGGTTCAATTTAAGCATTTCTTCTGGGATTCTATATGAATTATTAAACCATAGTATACAAAACATGATGTATTTTATAACTGCATTTCTTTTCAAGATTTTTTGGGGGTAAACAAAATTGGTGTGCTTCCTGGTTAGTTCTCTTACTTTAGTGATATGTATGCATCTGTGCAGAAATCTATGGAAAGCAGTAGGTGTTTGGACTGAATTTTATATGTATTTTTGAGGCTTTTGGGTTAATGGTGAACTTTCAACTTCCCTCTCCCTAATCAGGAGAAATCTGCGCTTGAAATCAGGAGTGGTGTGCAGCTGCAGTTTACAGACCTGACCTCTGAAAGATGAAGATTCTGCTGTACACATTTTGTGGTTTCAGTGAATGTAGTCAGATTGTAGCCTTGTATATATTAAACATTAAAAACTGTAATTGATCACAATTCTGCGGAAATGTTCTTAGGCACTTTTTATAGAATTGTAATGCTCGGAAATGAAATAGATGGTAATTAACATATGGGGCACAAGCAGTCACACAGTGCCTGTTGCTCTGAAGTGTATTAGCAGCACTGTATTGCTATAGGTTTGTGTTCTAACCCACGCAGTTTGGCTCTGTGTTCCCGTTACTCAGATTTAGAAAAATTAAGCTGAACTTTGAAAGTAGAAAGTTCACGAATACATTAATTCATGGAGTAGTTCACTGTACATTTTTTGCGGTTTCTTTGAAAATCAAAGGAAATTTCTATGTAATATTGTAAGTCTTAAAATTGTTTCGCTTCCAAATATGTTTTTTTGTTTACTTTTGATATACATTTCAACCAATGATTTATTTTTCTTATATATTTAGCATTGTTAATATGAACCACTTCGGTTACTACAAAATGAAGGCTTGGTTCTTGCGCTAATGTAAATCAGTCTGTGTGGGGTAATGCTGCGTGGGTAGCATTCTGACTTGCAGGTATGAATTATGTGAACATTTGGCGAAGATAATGTATTAAAACACTTTCTGGTAAGCCAGCGTGAGCTAAATTGCGGGTGAGAATGATTTTGTAGGTGATGATGGTGAATTACTTTTAAAATCTGAACTTGTAAAAGGCTGCCTGCAGTCTTAATGTCACATCCAGAACTTTGTAGCTAAGAGCATCAGCTGAAACATTTAAAACAAGCAAACAAACACAAAACCCCGCTAAAATGCTCTCACTTGTGGACATGCAGTTGGCCACATCAGAGTTAACACTTGTTTGGGAGACTTGTGTTGCTGTTAGCATGCAGGATCCTCTCTTCTGGATCCTCCCACCCAGTAATGTGTGAGGGCCGGGTGGGCGGCCTGTGTGCACTGAGCCTGGGCAGACCTTGCACTGCTCACATGGTGTGCACTTCGGCAGCCCTGTGTGCGTGTGGTTCGGAGGTAACGCCAAGCTAAACTTGGGTAGGTCCTGCAGTGAGCTCTGGTGTCATGTGGTAATCTAGCTAATTCATGGTACATTCTGGTATGCTGCATCCTAACAGGAGTCAAAGAGAGTACAGAGTTTTGGTACTTTTTTTTTTTTTTTTTTTTTAGAAATAGCCATTTGCAGTGGGCTCTGTACGTTATCAGTGAAATGTTAAAATGATAGATTATAGTCTTCAGCTCTTTTACTACTTTAATTTATCACGCGGATTGTGCACAGAATGTGAAGCGCTACTCTCGCGGCTGCAAAAGCCCCACTTCTCTATCCGACACGAAATCTGCGCCCCGAGATGTCTTCCCTCCGCGACGCCGCCACCTGGGTTGGGGTCAGTAGGGCAGGGCCGACCCCCGCCGCTCCGCACCGCGCCGCGCCCCCTGGCCGGCAGGTGGCAGCAAAGCGTCGCCACGCTGTGCGACGCGGCCCGGCCCTCCAGCGGGCTGCCCGGGAGAGGGCGCCCTTCTCCCGGCGATGGGCCCGGCCCCGCGGCGGCAGCGGAGGGCCTTTGTCTGCGGGGGTAGTGCCCCCTCCTCGGGAGCGGGGGTTGGAAGCGAACTGCCTAGCGGTCCGAAGAAGAAAGTCACTCGGAGTGTCTCGGATAAAGCAGCGGATGGACTGCTTGCTTTCAATCTATGCAAATACCATCACCTTTTTTGGAGAAAAAAAGCTCCACCAGTGCTACTTCGCACAGAACTCAAGGTTAAAAACGCCGATTGCCTTATTGTCGTTGTTGGCTCAGGTCTCACTCTCTGCCCGTTTTGTTAAAGGCAGCGGTAAGGCCCGTTCTGTGCAGCGTTTCGCTCGGTTATTTGCTCTGCTCTGCGTTTGTGCTGCGCTGCCATTAGATCTTACAGTAATGTTCTACTCTGCAAATTTTTAAGGTTCAAATAAAGTTTAATTGTTTGCAAACTGTTATGATGCTAATAATTCAACAGCCTGCTGTGTTACTAATGAAATTACTTTGTTATGATTAATTTGGAAAATAGTGTGTTGATTGTAGTAATTAAGCACAACAAGGTGAAGTAAATGATTCTAATGCCATCTGGCCTCCAGACTGAATGAAGAAATGAAATGGGGCTGTCATCTGAATTTATTCACAGAAGTAAGGGCAATACAAGTGCTTCTTATAGCAGAGGCCCCAGATACAATCATGCTACTCTGGTGGTTTTTCACATACCTCTGTACCCAGATAACTGGCCCACATATTTTGGAGACTCACAGAACCATAGCATGGTTTGAGTTGGAAGGGACCTTAAAGATCATGCAGTTCCAACCCCCCCGCTGTGGGCAAGGCTGCCCAGGGCCCTATCCAACCTGGCCTTGAGCACCTCCAGGGTTGGGAGATGCACAGCTTCTCTGAGCAGCCTGTGCCAGTGACTCACCGCCCTCTGAGTTACAAATTTCCTCTTAACATCTAACATTTCACCAGCTCCTGGTTAAGGTGTACGCCTTTGCACAGAGTGCCTCTAACTACGTGCACCCAACTCTGCCGTCAGCTGTGTGGATGAGATCTGGAGAGGTCTGTGCACCAGCTCACCTTTTGCTCCTCTCCTAATGAGGAGAGAATGAGAACTTTTATTGACTGGAATTAAGCAGAACATGAACGCTAATGAAGATTGCATTCTATATTTAAAGCCAAAAGCGTAAACTTTGTTCTTTTTGGCTCTGTAGTCACTGTGTGACGCAGCATTAGGAGCATAGAGAATAATGCTTTAGAACCTGATCCAAAAGCTGCTGAAACTGAGAAGCTATTCAATCCAGTTGCCTCTGGATCAGTCTCCTGGAATAGTAACCCAAAAACAGGCACTACAGTTTCAAAATGCCTTCTGCTGAATGCTCCTTCTGAAAGAGGTGCGATCATTTCCATAACCTGAACTAAACAAAAGAGATGCACGGGATTTTCTATAGCCAAAAGATAGAAATGTAGTTTTTCTATCTCGGGTAAAGAAAGATGAAGTTGCAGATCTCAGTGAGACTCCTGGTTTGATGAAGCTCACTGGGGTCTGTAGGAAAGCTGTAAAATATTAAAGCCTGGGATGAAAATACCCAGGTAGATGACAAAGGCTCAGCTGCATGAGCCACTTGATGTTTCTCTCATCTCTTGCACTCAAATTGATGAAAATTTTATTACTATGGAAACTGTGGGAATAAGTGTATGCATGGCAACACTCTAAACAACTTTTCCACTTTACACAGCACAACATGCTCATAAACTTTAAGACCTTTGCTTACCGGGGTTTTTCTGAAGCTGATATCTCTTAAATGAATGTCTGCTTTAAGTCCATTTTTATTTAGAAAAACACCAACTCTGAGCTCAGTTTTTTTAGAGTGCATTTACCTTCTTGTGAGGGGCCAACACCAACCAACTTCAAACCATGGGTTTGAAATCGGGGATTCAAGCTGAACATAAGGACACCACTTCATACTTCTGTGGTTAAAATGTGACTTGGGCAGCCTGTGCTTGGTACAGGGAGAGGGAAAGGGAGGCCGTGGTGGTGAGAGGATGCGCAGGTCAGAGGGTTGATGCTGTTCTTAGCCACCATGTGCCAAGGAACTGTGTATTTCTTTTTTTCTTCCTTTATGTTGTAGAGCAAAACAGGCAGCAACGAGCTGTAAATCATTGTATTATATCCTTTAATGGATTTGTTTAGGAAGGAGTTTGTAATAGGATCTAGGCGATCCTGTTTGGAATTGTTAGTCCAAACCACCACGAATTGAAATTCACAGGGAGCCGGGTCCAAAGCAAAGCAGAGGAATAATCGCTGCACCTGGAAGGTATGCCAACATTTGTTAAATTTAAAACCAGATATATCAGCTTCTTTACACCTTTTTGGGAGGAGCGGGTCTTAATTAACAGGAAAAAAGCTAAAAATCCAGTGTCTCCTTATAGCAAGGTGTGTGGGAATAGGGTGCAGTGGTGCGGGCAGTCTGAGAAGAGCTCCTGACAGGTGAAGACAGCTTCAAATGCCACTAAAAACTCTCTCTGCTATTTTTTTTTTTTGCTGTAGCAAACTGATGTGTTGGAACTTTTGTCCTAAAGCAGTCTCAGTGTCTCGTGATGCGTAGAACAAACTTCCTTTCATCCGCCGTTGTAAAGCAAGTACCACTCCATAAAGGTTTTTGCTGGCTAATGAGTTTTTTACAGCAATCCTTTAAACTTTATGCTGTGAGATGAAAAAAATTCCACGTTCAGTTACTGCGGGAGGATTTATATTGGCGGAAGAGAATGACCAGTTTGGCCACTTTGCTGTAATTGCTTGCATATTTGTAAATAGTGCCATGGGATTTTCAACGGCCATCAGTAATTGGGATTTTAGTTTTATGCTACAAGACGGGGCGTGTGGCACCACACAACTGACCCCTGTGCAGAGCCGCTTGGGTTAAAAGCGAAAGTATTACACGGGATCATAATCAATCTTTCAAACGCCAGCAAGCATGGAAGTGTGCCTTGGCAGTCTCCCACCCAAGAGCTGACATGGCCCAACGCTGCTTTTTAATAGTCAAATCTAATGGGGTCAGCGTGCACAGAGCAGAGCACAGACAGTCTGACAGGCGTGGGCAACGCGGCTTGTTCCGTGGCAGTCTTCAGCCTCTGAGACTTATTTCAGTTTGGAAAGGGAGAAGATGAAATCTGTAAACAGTTGCATGGCATCAGGGGTGCAAGGGACCTCCTTCCTCTGCTGCTCTGTTCCAAGAGGACTGCCACTCTTGTGCTTAAATTTAAAGCAGCCGGGCGTGAGTGTGCATGTATGTGTGGGAAGGAGTGGGTTTTATTATATATTCACCTATAATCAGGTTTTAATGCTGGTTTCTCTGTTCTGAAGGGTGCTTAGGTCTGCTTGCTCATAGTCACAGTATCTTTTCTACTGAAAAGTGGTATTTCTAGCTTTTTAAAAACTTGTATTTCTAGTAGTTTAAAATCTCTCTTTTAGAAACATCCCATCTCTCGTCTCAGACTTACCATCGTGATAGTGATATTAGTGCAGTAGTCAGGTGCCTGGTATTAAACACTTTTTGTCTTTTAAGACACCATTTTTTTGTTCGTCTCTACCAGTAAAATACTCCAGGCTTATTTTTCGCAACACATTTCTCCTTATTTTCAAGCTAATTTTAGGCTTGGTTTTAAGGTTTAAGACTAAAAAAGAAAGAAGTAAGTAATTATACATCTAAATTTCTAATACATAGCAACCCCCCCCTCAAAAAAAAAACAAAAAACAACACAAAACAATAGGCAATCCAAATTATTAAAGATTAGAGCTGCTTCTGAAGGGCTATAAACTAACCAGATTCCTGTCCATCCATTCTTTGTGCTTCTGAGGCTGGCACATTATGTTTGATATGGGTACCTACCCGCTCCAATGGGCTCAGACTGCCCATTCAGCTTCTTAATGCCTTCTGATAGCCACCCAGGGTCACCTATAGTTCATTATCGACTCCTGACTTAAATACGACCAGAATTGCCTTCCCTCTAATGTGTCTGGCACTGCTTCGAAGGCAGCATTCGGAGCATCTGCTCTGTGAGCTTTGTGCGTTTTTCATGAAGTGAGTGAAACTTCAGCATGAAAAGGCATCATCCACCGTAACCTCTCCTCCTAAGCCATGTTCATGACCTCTTGCCCTTCTGTAAATACTCTGTCTTCACTGCACTCCTGCACCCACTTATACAAAATTCAGAAGGAGTGAATGTGTGCTTTAAGGTGCCTTCTTGAAACACTCCATTTTTGCAGAGTATGATTAAACTGCTGTTTCAGGAGCATGGTAAGAAACTGCCTGCTTGAGAAAATGAGCCGACATTTGCACTGGTTGTGGCCTGCATGGGATGTGGGGAAGCAGCAGAGAACGAAGACCTGCATGGTTGGCCCTGTGCTAAAAATTGATCCTTGCTGCCCTACGTTCAATATCACCTTGGGCCCTTCAGCTGCAGCGCTGCTACGAACGTCGCTAATGAGGTTGGTGAACCAGCAATTTGTGCAGATGCTCGTCCATCAGGCATGGATTGGGGCTTTGAGTGATAGCCCGACAGCGTATGACGTCGCGATGCGACATTCTCATTTATGCGTCTTGTCTGTTGAACAAGCTGGGATCTCCGAGAAGCTCTTGGGGTCCATTACATTGGGTGGTAACGAATGCATTTCAGTGGCATTCTATTTTGCACGCTCTGGATGATGTTCTGCATGTTAAGGAGGTAGTTGTGAAAAATACCTTTCTTGGGTGCCATAACGTTTCAGACCTGGGGAGTCTGTGTTGTAATCATTCAGTCTGAAACTGGCCAGAGTGACTGATAGGGGTCATTGAACAGAGTACCGACCAGCTTCTGCGAACATATTTATTTCATTTGGTGGACAGTGTTTGGTTATTAATTAATTATATTTCAGACAATTATTTCAATAATTTTGTCTAAAAATAACAGTAGACATTCTGTTTGCTAAGCGTATTAACTGAAATTACAATAGCTATTCAGACTGCATTCATCATAATACTTATTAGCGTCTGCCCTTCCTATGTCTGTTGGCTCTTGAATGTTCTGCTCATCCTGAGTGTTGTCATTTCTGCTGGTATTACAAAAAAAAAGAGTGAAATGGGGGCAGTTGTCAATGCCACAAGCACCTTCTGTCTTTTACGCGGTGTGCTTTTTGAAAATAGAGTCAATTCTGCATGTACAGTCTGAAACAAGGGAATTTGGCCATGTGACTCCCCCTTAACCTCAATGAAAGCTGCGTAGGTAAATCTTAATTTGAGGGCACAGTATTAACTCCCTCTTGACAATAGCAAGCATTCAGCCACGTAATTCCCTTGACTTCATCGTGCTCCTGAAACTGCTTGCTAATATGAAATGAAGGATTTAAAAGCAAGTTGTTTGTGTTGTGGGAAGTAGATTTTGTGATTTAAAGAAGAGCTCCAACCATGAGTTAGCCATCTGGGTACGTACGGGAGGCCAATTTATCAATGTAGTTATTCTTGGTGTTCAAAATCCCCTGGTGTATAGCACTTAAATACAGGGAGTACCGTGAACACAGGGAATGACTTTGGTGGTTCTGGTCTCCAGCTGCCCAGAGAAGATCTCTATGGGGTAAGATACCTCTTGTGACCAGATAGAAGCGTTTTACACACCGCCCATTTCTGATTCCCCATTCATATACACTGATGGGACTCTGGGCCTGATCATGCCAGGGTTAATAGGGGCTTAACTCTTTCAAAAACAACACAGGCACACAGCGCTGTGTTAGTGTAATGACAAGTTGTACTTGACCCTGCCTACCTCATTGTCCCCTCTCTTCTCCTACCAGTTCTAGGGGCAAACGTCATCACTGTCTTCAGCAACCTCTATTACAGACAGCTGCCAACCGCAGATGAATGCTTTGGCTGTGCCTCCCTCCTTCCAGCTGAAGAGTAAGTGTGTAATAATGAGGATTTATCTTGGTATATGGGTATATTGACACAGAATTATAACATCTGTATATGGGCCACTGACAGTTCCCACGTCTCCCACTCTATTCTGTTTTCTCTAGGCCAAATTTATTGCTCTCATAATTAAGTCCAGTTCTGAGGACTTAATGGAGTTGCGTGTTCTGAAGGTAGCAGGAAATACGGCTTTTCCAGCTGCCAGCCCACGTACCGGCTGCGCCGTTCTGCCCCGGGCGCAATTCCTCAGCCCCTCCACAGTGCCTTCCCACTGGCAGGTGGCTGATGTGGGGCAGGGATGGGGAAGGAACTCCAAAGTGATCACTGTTATCGTTGTCTCCATCTCACGTAAGGAATGCCTGAGTGACCTTTTGTTCGCAGTCAGGCTTGCAGCCGTGGTTTGCTGAATGGGATCATGTTAATCATCAGATGACGCGGAGCAAGAGCAGGCTTACATTGCTCGCAGGTGGGTGCGGATCAGGCGCAAGGTGAGGCTGTGCAAGGGCAGGGCAGCGAAGCGTTGGGCTGGTTGCCTGGGGAGCTCTGCCATTTCCATTTCTGGAGGATTGTGAGAACTTGCGGGGAATGAGCTCACCTGCGAGGAATGGCGTAACCATGGGGCTTCCTGCCTGCTCAGTGACCTCTCCTGGGCTGCTTCAGGCCAGCCTCCTTCTGTGCTATGAGCCAGCCCCGAGCTGTCACTGCGCTGAAATGGCTGAACAAACATGTCTGGTCTTGGCTGTTCTTTGACTGACACATTGAAAGTGCTGCTGTTGTTGAGTTGGCATGTTCCTAATTCCCTCCAGCTCCACGAGATCCAAGCAGCAAGTGAGTTTCCCAGTTCCTTCCTGACTAGTGTGGCAGTTCCTGGCCTCTGCAGTTAGTTTGGCCCACAGGTCCGTATCTACTGAAAAGCTGAGGGCTTCTTTCAGGTGTCACGTGCCTCCCTGTGCCTCAAGGGCTCCGTGCCTGTACCCGGTATTAAAACAGTTTTGAGTACGTGAAAGATGGTGTTTATTCTAATTGCCGTAGAGAGCATTTCACTCATACATTTTTAAGCAAAATCACTACAATTTTGAATTGCATCCATTCGTGCACCTCAGGTATTTAAATTTTATTTATCACTTTGGTGTCTTATGAAATACAGAAAAAGGTAAAAATAGCCTCTGGTTTTGTCTGTTTCTTCCTTCTGAGAACAGACAGGGATTTTTTCCAGGGTCCGCTCAAGGAAATCACAGCATTTTCATCCTTACAAAAGGCTTTGGATCAGGTCCACCCGTACGGATAGTCCTCTTTTTTTCTCATCTCCTTTAATTGAATGTATGACATATTTAATTCTGGCAGTGTTCTTTATCTCTGTGAGAAGTCCTTTTAATTCGCCATGTAAGAAAGTGTTCTGTGATGTGGCTACCTGATTTTATTGAAACTCACATGTCGGGAAAAAAAAAAATCATTGCCTTCCCTGTCAAAACTGACAGTAATTACGAGTCCAAATATATAGCTGTGATTGACTTGTAAAACCAAATCTATAATATTTCAAGTTTGCACGTTGGCTTGTGCAGCTTTCAGGAAATACAACTCGGCGTTTTCCTTGCAAACTGACGTCTCTTTATCCATTTCTTTTATCGCCTTTGTTTTTATTTGTAAGGGCGGGGAGCAGACAGCATTTATATAGCACGTACTGGATGGCATTTAGCAAGCCTGCTTCTGGGGAAAAATAGCGTTCTTTCTGGCTAAGCACAGCTACAGCAAAATCAGGGAGGTTTCAGCACATGGTTCCTTTTATGTGCTCCTCTTTGCGCATAATCTGTCAGCAATAAATACTGTGTATTGATTGCTTAATTGTAATGGAAACATACTTGGGCAGGGCAGCATTATAGCCTATTTACTGCCTTAATTTTTAAAGAGTTTTTAAATTTTAAAATGGACTTTTCCCTCAGCGCGGTGCTGTGCTCTCCTGTGCAGAACTGCTATAGAAGGGACTTTCTCACCCGGTCTGTGCACGCAGAGTTCCTTCTGTTCCGGCTGCTTTCCTTCCCCCTGCATTTATAAACCCAGAAAGATCTGTAACTGGCATTTATCCTCTGTTAGCATACATGAAATTCACATCAGAATAGAACAATTATTTTAGATTGATTAATGAATAAGCCCAAAGTAGGCTTAGGTAGAGAATTCCTATTTTTTTTCCAGACTCATTGTAAGAGTTTAACTTGTTTATTTGCCTAAAAAATCAAATGTGTGTGAGAGCTGCCTGGTTAATAAGGGACATTTCTGAGGAGTTGTAGCAAAAAGTCATCCTCCTTTGGCTGAAGGAAAAAAGGCACCTGCGCATCAAATGAGTGTGTAAACCAAATGCTGACCTAAAGGTGTCCTGAAAGTGAACCAACAGCACTGCATGGAAAAAAAAAAAGGGAAGTCTTTATTTTAAATATCACCTCGTGCAAGAAAATAAATATGAGTGGTGAAATGATAAATACAAACAGCTACAAAGAGGCACTTAGAAGTGGCATCCACAATGTTATGTATTGTTTCAGATGTACAATACCAAATTATTTTGGAACAGAAAAGATGAAGTTTCCTTATAGGTCAAAATATTCTCCATTTTAATCTGTCATTTCAAGGCTGGTATTTGGATGGTATTGCTGTTGGGCTTCCAGTCTTTCTTTCTTCCTTTCTTCCTTCCTTTCTTCATTTCTTTCTCTCTTTCTCTCTAATTTTTTCTTTTTCTCTTTCTCTTTCTCTTTCTCTTTCTCTTTCTCTTTCTCTTTCTCTTTCTCTTTCTCTTTCTCTTTCTCTTTCTCTTTCTCTTTCTCTTTCTCTC